>NC_091066.1:67339956-67641774 GCF_000393655.2 Nicotiana sylvestris
GTAACGCCTGATTTGTATTGAAAGTATTGAACAAAATCTTGAGCCATGTCACCTAATGTAGGCCACTTACCAACATCTTGACGATCATGCCAGTCCAAAGCTGCCCCAGTCAGTCTCTCACTGAAATACGCCATCATCAAGTCATCTTTCTCTCCAACACCTTTCATTTCAGTGCAATAAACCTTCAGGTGGGCTATTGGATCCCCACACCCATCATACAAGTTAAATTTTGGCACTTTAAACCCCGCGGGAAGGCGAACGTCAAGGGACACAGACAGTTCTTTGTAAGCCATGCTTCCCTGGTCTCTCATTCCTTGCTTATTCTTTAAGAACTGTTCTATGCCTTTCAGCCTCCTGGGTGCCCCATCTTTCCCTTTTCTTTCTGTGAACCTTTCATTTTCAACATGAGGCTTATACCTTGGGCCCTGTTTGTATGAGTAGGGAACCTTGTGGGCAACCTCTGAGGAGTAATATTGGGCATCATGAGCTTGGAGATAAGCGGGTGGATCTGGAAAGTATGGAGGATCATCTGGCATTATGTCCGGAGTTTGGGTAAGGGCAGCATCTAGGAAGCTAAGTGGTGGCGGGGGTGGCGCCTTCACAGTCATCCAAGCCTGATACATGTCAGCCATGTGTTGTTTTAACATCTTTACCTCTTCAACCAACCCATTGTCCTGTTCAACCAACTGCTTTCGAGTGTCTGTATCAACCAACTCAGTTCTGTTGTTGTCTGTCATTGCCTTTTGACTTTATGTTGCAGAGAAGAGTTGCCACTTTAAAACCACAAACCAACCACCCTTCTACTATGAATATAACAAAATGAAGCCATCACGTTAGCGTTAGGGCATTTAACATAAGATAATTTCACTTTATGTGCAATGCACCTAGCCACAATTATCGGTTCTAAAATGACTTCGAGGGTACAAAGGTCAGTTGGCATCATCCCAATTTGTTCATTTCAACCTCTCTTTTCTTTGCTTTTCTAACACTTGCTGGCTTGCCCATTTTCCTTCATTTCTCTCTTTGTTTTAATCATCACTCTTTTTTTCTTTCATATCTCACATCCCACAATTTCACTTCTTTTTTTTGTTTCCTTTTTTTTTCTTTTCTTTTTCTTTTAATAATACTAAAAAAATGATTCGATCGAACCCTATGTAGGTTGCCTATGTATCATGACGCCGCATGAATCATACCTTTGCGTAGTTCTAGAAGATCGGAAATAAAGTAAACAAACCAACGTTCTCTTTTTTTTCTTTTCCCTTTTTTTGACAATCTAATGAGAAAAGAGAAATAAAAGAAGCAAACCCCTTTTTTCTGAATTTTTCTTCTTTTTGAAACAAATACTCTACGAAAATTATTAAGGAACAAACCTTAGAAGAGAATTTTTTTTTGAACTTGCATTTGATATCCCTGAAGAAGAATTTCGAAGCGAGAATGAACAAGATAAAAAATATTTTTGAATTTCAGTTTTTGATTACCTAAAGGGAAATTTTAATGATAAACAAAAGATAAAGTATTTTTCTATGTACAATATCCTAAAGTTCTAATGAAAATAAAAAAGAATTTTTTTTCATTTTTTACTAATTTTCTAAAGAAACACCTCAAAAGAAAATCTTTTTGAATTTTGGAATTAACACCTTAAAGAAAGCTTTTAAAGAAGTACTAAAATAAAATTCTCTTTTTTTGAATTTTTGTCCTAATATACTAAAGGAAACATAAAAATAATTCATTTTAAGTCCTAGATATTAATTTCCTAAAGGAAAAACAACCTCAATTTTTTTTTTCATTTCTAGAATTAGTATTCTAAAGAAAACTTATAACGGAAATAAAAATGCAACATCTCTTTTTTTGGATTTTTGAGTTACAACATATTTTTTTAAATATAAAGTAGAAAATACAATAACAAAAGACTTGACATTACTGTACAAAACTAGAAAGTAAAAGACGACATAAAATGAAGAACAGACTCAACATAAAAATAAAACAAATCTCCTTAAGCAACTCCTGACTGAGCGATTCTGACTGGATGGTCACGGGGAATCTGTCATTCTCAAACTCCGGTAAATAAATCCGCATCTGTATGAGAAAACTGAAACCATCACTATGTGAGACAATAACATTTTCTACTAGACACATGCAAGACATAGTTGTGGCTATTTTTTGCAAAATGGCTTATTTGGCCAAAAGATGGCTATAAGTGCAAAATTTGGCTAAGACCCGCAAAGCCAAGAACCTAAGATTTACTAGAAAGACCGGACCCTATGTGGGTTGCCTACGTATCACGCCCCGAAAGACGAGAATCAGGTATGCGAAGTTCGGGCAGATTGGATACGTGCGAGAATAAAAAAAACAACTGGCATAGAAAACACATTTTTTTGTCTTTTTTTTCGAAAAATGATGAAACATATAAAGTCTTTTTGGATTTTTTTATCGATTTTTTTTTTTTGAAAAATGATAAAGAATGCAAAATCTTTTTGAAGTTTCCATGCTCTTTTTTTCTTAATAAAATGCAACAAAAAAAATTGGGCCCTACTCGCTTCATCCTCACACTTCAGCCTCTCTTTTTTCTCTTTTTTCTCGTTTTTTTTTCATTCGCCCTCAATTATCATTGGTCCGCCAAATGACTCTTTTACCTTTGAAGAAATGCAACATGTAGCACATAGGATGCATCAAGATGGTTTGTTATTTTGGGTACACCTGTCCTAGACGGACCCAACCCCTATGTTGAGTCCCCAAAGTCAAATGCACGTGATGCAGGCAAACGTTCCTACTAGGGATCCGGCATGAGGTTGTATTTTTCTAGGTTTAAATCCAGGAGTTTAGTTCTAGACTTGGAGTACCCGAGGGGACAACTGGGGCCGAAGAGGGGGCGACGTACCGGGAGCACTGAAGTCTACCCGGCCTTGTCGCTTGCCCAACCTCGTTCTATTTGGTATAATTTCTACAGAAAAAGTGGGTCACGCGAACGTGTGCACCATTTTCAGAAGACTCAGAGAGGTGGCGTAAGAAAATATTTATATACAATTCAAACAATAATAAAGCGATAAATAATTAACATTTAGCACAAAAGATTTACATAATACAGTAATATTAACGATGAATGAAGCCAAGAAAAAAAAATCATTAACAAGCTAGAATTCTTGAACCCTGAACCAGAGATTCTAGGTTCGATCCCCAGCAGAGTCGCCAGAGCTGTTACACCTCCTTTTTACTTACCCCCCCAAAAGGGTATATATAAGGGAGTTTTTTCGACTTAAAGTGACAATAAAAACGGGATTATTTATTAAAAGATTCAGAGTCGCCACTTGGAATAATTTAAGGTGTCCCAAGTCACCAGTTCAAATCCCAAATCGAGGAAAGAATGACTATGATTACGGTCTGCGAATACAGAAACTCAGGTAAGGAATTCTGTTAACCCGGGAGAAGGTGTTAGGAACTCCCGAGTTCCGTGGTTCTAGCACGGTCGCTATGATCATACTTGGCTTAAACAAATTGCTTATTTACTTATTTTAGAACCTATGTGCATTTGCCTTTTACCACCTTTTAATTAAGAAATTATCTTGAAACGGGTCACGCGTATGTGTACCCATTTGTTTGGCGCGTCAAATACCATGTCACGCGAACGTGTCCATAATTAATAACGCTTGATATTATTAAAAAAATTCGGCCAAAGTTGCGCGAACGCATACTCTAGTTTTGTTTCTGAGAAATCATAATTATATCACGCGAACGTGTACACAATCACGATGTATTAATTAAGAACAATATTTTCGACTATTCCATCTATTGAATTGATTCATTATCTATGGTCTAACTTATTATTAGGCTTTATCTATTTGGATCTTTTTGTTAGGGAGGAAAGGGACGAATTTATTGAGTTCTTGATTAGTAGGCTAGTGTAGGAAAGGGTCATCTTACGTATTTACAAAAAATGGGCCGACTGGATCACGAAGTGGGTGGCATGATTCAAATTACTTGAACCGATCTATTGGTCTAGGAAAGAAAAAGAAAAATTCTAAAAGAAAATATTCCCAAATTAAGGATTAAGAGCAGTAACTTTTAGCTGGTGTTGATAGCTATATATACCCACCGTCCCCCAGTGAACCCCAGCGAAAGATCCTTTTCAATAAAAGAGTTTCCAGTTCAATTGACATTTTTCTTTAAGAGGCTAAACTTATTAAACTACATAAAAGAAATCAGCAAATAAGTTTATTAAGTCTATGAAGAATAACGGCCTCTTTCAGCAACAATTTTATTATTGAGAAAGTTTGATCGAAATTGCGCGAACGCATACTCCGACTTGGTTTTTAGAATCGTAATTATATCAAGCGAACGTGTACACAATCACAATTGTATATTGAACATGCCTAAAGGTTCGCCTACCCCAAATTATTTGATTTTTGCCTATTTGTTATCGGGCCTAAAAATGTCATTTGCGATCCAATAGCACAAAATAAAGGTAACAAAGCTACTTGGGTCCAAATTTGTTTAAGTCCAATTTTGTTTCGCTCAAAATCAACACCCACCGCCAAAGAATATATTTAATGAATTTCAACAGACTTTCACCAAGAGGAACACCTAAATTAAATGGTAAACTAATCCTAGTTCGATCAAGGAGTAGCAATTTCAATCAAAACAGAAAGTAATATGATGCCAAGCAAATGATAACTAATCGAGCATTGAGGAGAAAATAAAGTTAGAATTGGACCTCGGTGTAACTGGAAATTGATTGCTTCACTGCTTTGAACTCAAAAATGTAACGAACCGCGAATGGAAGCTCGAGTCGGCACTGAAAATCTTGTCCAAAACTAAGGTCGCAAATCAAACTTCTATTACTGAGAGTGGAAACGAGAGATTAATTGCTTAATTTGTTGCTCCACTTATATCAAGAACATCAGAATTTGGTTTTGATTTTTCACGCCGTGATGAGGCAAACTATGCAAAGAACTTCAAAGGTCTCACAAACCCCTCCCTTTGGTCAACTAATACCGACATACAAAGAAAACTAAACTCACTTGAAACAGCCACCGACAAATGGCTTTCCTTTAACATATGCGAATTCAGTGGGTACAGAGCTCCGAATCCGACTTTCAGACCAAGAAAACAGCAACAAAATCAAACAGAATCTCCAAACTTTGATAGGATTCGCGGATCACACCTCAAATGGCGACCAAAGCTCACTCGAACTCTATTTATAAACCAAGAACTCAAAATCGCAAAGAGGAAATAGGAAATATTTTTGCTTAAACTAAATCCAATTAACCTTCAAAACAGAGACTATTTACATATATATGTTCCGAAAAATCAGAGAAACAAATAAAAAACTCTCAAATCCTTAGAGATCAGGTAGCCGCTGCCCTCTTTCCTTCTGTCCGTTTCGTCTCCATCAGTGTGTGTGTGTGTGTGCGCATGTTTGTGTGTGACTGAAACTCGAATGAAAGGGATCGTTTGTGTTCTGCGATTTGGTTGTTTTCGTGGCTGAAGAAGATGAAGTCAGGGGGGTTTTATTTTTCGTTCAGAAAAAGCCATGGAAGGCTGCTTGAAGAAGATGATCGAAGGGGGATCTCTTGTGTTAAATGGCGGATTCTTAAGGTCTCTATGTGTGTCCCTGAAAAAGATGAAGAACGAGAGGGGAGGGGTCAAAATTGTTCTGCGGCGGATCTGATGAGTTTTTTAGGTCCGATATTTTTTGTGTCCTCTTGCTCATTGTAGGCATTAACTATAATATAGGTCTAGGTTTTAGGTGTATTTTTTGTGTGTTTGTCAATTAGTCCCTAGGTCCTTTTGTGTTAAGTCCTTGGGGTCTTTTTATTTATTTTTTGTCCCACAGAAGAGTCTAGAAGGGTTCCTAGACTACACAATATCTTTTAAAATAAGATAGAAATACTACACAATACCAAAGTTAATCCTAATTAATTAAACTAAACATGAAACTATTTTTGTGTTTTCGAAATTATATAAAGATAAAAATAAGGTACTATTTTTGTATTTGTTTTTATTATTTATGAAAGATACATAATAAAATATATTTTTTGTAATTTTCATTTTTCTTGTAATAAAATAAAGTAAAAGAGTAAAAATGAGTTGAAATAGCTATATTAGGCCTAAACTTAATATTTTACGCTAAAATGGGTGAAATCTCGGGGAGGGACAAAAATCATATGTCTACAACTGCCCCTCTTTGACTGAAAACACGAAGAGTTTTCAGACAAAGAATGACTAGACAAGTTTTTTGACCCGACCCTTATTTGGAGGGACTAAAACTAAGAAAAGGGGAATGTGACTGAGCCCTAGTATCTGAGCTGCCTACATATCCTTGGCTATAAAGGAATCAGGCCACGTGTAGTTTAGAGGTGAGTGAGATGATGGAGTATGCCGAGGTGGAGAGCCGGTCGAGGTGCCGTTCCGCCGAGGTTCCGGTCCACAATCCTGTTATTACATCAAAAATCAACACATGAAAAAGACTAGCTAAGCCTATCAACTACGAGTTACAAGATTCCTATCTATGAGTCTTTTGAAGCTTGATCTTGAGTCTTGGTTGGTTCTTCATGCGGACCCTGATCTGAATTTTGATGCTTGTTAGCCGCAGGTGTTGGTTCAATCTTCTTCAGTTTTTCAAACCAAGACGGGACATGCAGAGCTTGTGACCTCAGCCCTGTCTTGAGCAGCTCACATCTTTCATTAACTTCTGCATTTGGATTCACTTCTTGTCTTTCTTTTTGTTGTTGTGGTTGTTTTTTTTTATTCTGGATTGTGACTAACTTCTGTTGATCATCTTGGACTGCTGACTCACATTCTTGACGCGAGCTTCTTTTGTTGCTGACCTGAATTGCATTCTGAATTGAATTCCCTTTTTTTCAGGTGGGCGCCTGATTGCTGAACTTGAACCGTCTTCTCTTGTTACTTAACATTGTTTTCCCTTGCACCTTGAACCATTTTCCCTTGTAACTTGAACTGTCTTCCTTCGAAACTGCTTTCCCTTGAAACTTGAGTTGTCTTACCTTGTTCTCCAGGTGGGCGCCTGATTACAACAAGACAGACAAAACAAAAAGAAATTTTTTCTGCCCCAGTTTGCACTAGGAAGATTTGTGAGTTGTTAGCAAAATTATAAACCACGTGTACTATTGATGCAATGATGAGAGTAAACTAAAGAATAGACTAGGAAAACTATAAACTAAGCTTGACTAAAGTAAAGACTGACCCTATTCTCCAGGCGGGCCCCCCTGATTTCAGGAAAATTAAATATTGATAATCTTAAGAAAACTAAAAATTGACCTTTTTTTTTTTCAAATCCAGATTTCCTTTTTTTTTCAAATTATCCTAGGAGAAAATTCGTTAGACTAGATTTTCTATCTTAGGAGAAAGATTCATCAAACTAAGACGTTTATCCTAGGAGAAAATTCATCAGACTAGGTCCTTCTTTTTCTCTTTTTTTTTTTTTTTTATTTTTTAAAATTCATCAGACTAGATTTTCTATCTTAGGAGAAATATTCATCATACTAAGATTTTGATCATACGAGAAAGTTCATCAGACTAGGTATTTTTCTGTTATCTTAGGAGAAAGATTCATCAGACTAAGATTTTAATCCTAGGAGAAAATTCATCAGACTAGGTTTTCTATCTTAGGAGAAAAATTCATCAGACTAAGATTTTGATCATAGGAGAAAGTTCATCAGACTAGGTATTTTTCTGTTATCCTAGGAGAAAGTTCATCAGACTAGGTCATCTATCTTAGGAGAAAAATTCATCAGACTAAGATTTTGATCCTAGTAGAAAGTTCATCAGACTAGGTCCTCTATCTTAGGAGAAAAATTCGTCAAACTAACAGTTCGATCCTAGGAGAAAGTTTATCAAACTAGGTTTTCTAATTTATTATCTTAGGAAAAATATTCATCAAACTTAGATTTTGATCCTAGGAGAAAGTTCATCAGACTAGGTCTCTTTTTTTTGGTATCTAAAAAGAAGGATTCATCAGACTAGGATTTATATTGGGAGGAAAATCCATCAGACTAGGAATTTTATCCTAGGAGGAAAAATGTGAAGATCAATGTCAAGATTTTATGCACAATAGCAAGACAAATAGAGACAAAGATTTGAGAAACTTCCCTTTGTCAGCTCTTCTCGTCTTTTCTTTTTCTTTTTCTTTTCTTTTTTTTTCTTTTTTTTTGAACCACTTTCCTTGCACTGCTTTTTTCCTATTCTACACAAAGAAAAATTTGTCAGTTTTAAAAATGGTGGTCGGTTTGTGGCCTTGAGTCTTGGGCAGCTTGGCTTCTGCTCAATCAACTTGAGTCGTCTTCAAGAGACTTTTTCTCTGCACCAACTCTGATAGTTTTACACCAGTACCATTTGTATTTGCAGCTCAAACAGCCTTATCCCAATTGAAGATCTTTGCTTAGTTGACTTTTTCCGATATCTTGAATGACTTCCTGCTTTTGAGCAATTTGTTTGTAAGAGAGAATCACCAGTTATCTTTGCTTGCGTCAAGTAAGCTGACAAGAGTCTTTAGGGGGAGCCTTTGCATGAATCCTCAAGGCATGTTGATAGTAACAACTGAATGTGCTGGACAAATTCACTTTGTGCAACTGAAAAGCTGATAGCTGTCACACCTCCTTTTTACCTACCCCCGGAAAGGGTATATATAAGGGAGTTTTTTTCCAACTTAAAGTGACAATCGAAACGGGATTATTTATTAAAAGATTCAGAGTCGCCACTTTGAATAATTTAGGGTGTCCCAAGTCATTTGTTCAAATCCCGAATCAAGGAAAGAATGACTCTGATTACAGTCTACGAACACAGAAACCCAGGTAAAGAATTCTGTTAACCTGGGAGAAGGTGTTAGGCACTCCCGAGTTCTGTGGTTATAGCACGGTCGCTTTGATCATACTTGGCTTAAACAAATTGCTTATTTACTTATATTAGAACCTATGTGCATTTGCCTTTTTACCACCTTTTAATTAAGAAATTATCTTGAAACGGGTCACGCGTACATGTACCCATTTGTTTGGCACGTCAAATATCATGTCACGCGAACATGTCCACAATTAATAACGCTCGATTATTATTAAGAAAATTCAGCCAAAGTTGCGCGAATGCATACTCCGGTTTTGTTTCTGAGAAATCGTAATTATACCACGCGAACGTGTACGCAATCACGATGGATTAATAAGAACAATATTTTCGACTATTCCATCTATTGAATTGATTCATTATCAATGGTCTAACTTATTATAATGCTTTAGCTATTTGGATCTGTTTGTTAGGGAGGAAAGGGACGAATTTATTGAGTTCTTGATTAGTAGGCTAGTGTTGGAAAGGGTCATCTTACGTATTTACAAAAAATGGGCCGACTGAATCACGAAATAGGTGGCATGATTCAAATTACTTGAACCGATCTATTGTTCTAGGAAAGAAAAAGTAAAATTCTAAAAGAAAATATTCCCAAATTAAGGATTAAGAGCAGTAACTTTTAGCTAGTGTTGATAGCTATATATACCCACCGTCCCCCAGTGAACCCCAGCGAAATATCCTTTTCAATAAAAGAGTTTCCAGCTCAATTGACATTTTTCTTTAAGAGGCTAAACTTATTAAACTCCATAAAAAAAATCAGCAAATAATTTTATGAATTCTATGAAGAATAACGGCCTCTTTCAGCAACAGTCTTATTATTGAAAAAGTTTGATCGAAGTTGCGCGGACGCATACTCCGACTTGGTTTTTAGAATCGTAATTATGTCACATAGACGTATACACAATCACAATTGTATATTGAACGTGCCTAAAGGTTCACCTACCCCAAATTATTTGATTTTTGCCTATTTGTTATCGTGCCTAAAAATGTCATTTGCGATCCAATAGCATAAAATAAAGGTAACAAAGCTACTTGAGTCCAATTTTGTTTCGCTCAAAATCATTACCCACCGCCAAAGAATATGTTTAATGAATTTCAACGGACTTTCACCAAGAGGAACACCTAAATTAAATGGTAAACTAATCCTAGTTCGATCAAGGAGTAGCAATTTCAATCAAAACAGAAAGTAACATGATGCCAAGCAAATAATAACTAATCAAGCATTGAGGAGAAAATAAAGTTAGAATTGGACCTCGGTGTAACTGAAAATTGAATGCTTCACTGCTTTGAACTCAAAAATGTAACGAACCGCGAATGGAAGCTCGAGTCGGCACTGAAAAGCTTGTCCAAAACTAAGGTCGCAAATCAAACTTCTATTACTGAGAGTGGAAACGAGAGATTAATTGCTTAATTTGTTGCTCCACTTATATCAAGAACATCAGAATTTGGTTTTGATTTTTCACGCCGTGATGAGGCAAACTATGCAAAGAACTTCAAAGGTCTCACAAACCCCTCCCTTTGGTCAACTAATACCGACATACAAAGAAAACTAAACTCACTTGAAATAGCCACCGACAAATGGCTTTCCTTTAACATATGCGAATTCAGTGGGTACAGAGCTCCGAATCCGACTTTCAGACCAAGAAAACAGCAACAAAATCAAACAGAATCTCCAAACTTTGACAGGATTCGCGGATCACACCTCAAATGGCGACCAAAGCTCACTCGAACTCTATTTATAAACCAAGAACTCAAAATCGCAAAGAGGAAATAGGAAATATTTTTGCTTAAACTAAATCCAATTAACCTTCAAAACGGAGACTATTTACATATATATGTTCCGAAAAATCAGAGAAACAAATAAAAAACTCTCAAATCCTTAGAGATCAGGTAGCCGCTGCCCTCTTTCCTTCTGTCCGTTTCGTCTCCATCAGTGTGTGTGTGTGTGTGTGTGCGTGTTTGTGTGTGACTGAAACTCGAATGAAAGGGATCGTTTGTGTTCTGCGATTTGGTTGTGTTCGTGGCTGAAGAAGATGAAGTCAGGGGGTTTTATTTTTCGTTCAGAAAAAGCCATGGAAGGCTGCTTGAAGAAGATGATCGAGGGGGGATCTCTTGTGTTAAATGGCGGATTCTTAAGGTCTCTATGTGTGTCCCTGAAGAAGATGAAGAACGAGAGGGGAGGGGTCAAAATTGTTCTGCGGCGGATCTGATAAGTTTTTTAGGTCCGATATTTTTTGTGTCCTCTTGCTCATTGTAGGCATTAACTATAATATAGGTCTAGGTTTTAGGTGTATTTTTTGTGTGTTTGTCAATTAGTCCCTAAGTCCTTTTGTGTTAAGTCCTTGGGGTCTTTTTATTTATTTTTTGTCCCAAAGAAGAGTCTAGAAGGGTTCCTAGACTACACAATGTCTTTTAAAATAAGATAGAAATACTACACAATACCAAAGCTAATCCTAATTAATTAAACTAAACATGAAACTATTTTTGTGTTTTCGAAATTATATAAAGATAAAAATAAGGTACTATTTTTGTATTTGTTTTTATTATTTATGAAAGATACATAATAAAATATATTTTTTGTAATTTTCATTTTTCTTGTAATAAAATAAAGTAAAAGAGTAAAAATGAGTTGAAATAGCTATATTAGGCCTAAACTAAATATTTTACGCTAAAATGGGTGAAATCTCGGGGAGGGGCAAAAATCACATGTCTACAATAGCAGATTTTGAAATCTTTTCTTGCTTGTTTTGACAAGGACTGACTCAGAGTGGAGGATAAAAATGATGTAAAGAGATAATATTAACAAGAAATATCCATGTCGGGAAGGATAGAAGGAAGGGTTTTTTTTCCCCAATAACTAGCCTTAATAATCATGACATGTATTTTCGACTCAACGGCCTGATCTATCAAACTAATCTAATCTTCCCTTTTACCATTTTT
Source organism: Nicotiana sylvestris (assembly GCF_000393655.2). Classification (NCBI taxonomy): domain Eukaryota; kingdom Viridiplantae; phylum Streptophyta; class Magnoliopsida; order Solanales; family Solanaceae; genus Nicotiana; species Nicotiana sylvestris. The sequence continues at coordinate 67,351,747 of NC_091066.1, forward strand.
ATGACCTTTGAAGTCGGGCTTGTTCTTGCCAATTCTTTGCATCAGCTTCATGACTCACTTTCGACTAGTGGTGCCCCAATGGGTTTTCACCAACAAGTCTCTCTCATTTATTCATCTCTTCTTACCGTCACCTTACGGTGCCCGTGAGGGTTTTCACTAGTAAGACTCTCTCATTTTTTTCTATTTCTTTTGCTTTCTTGTGTGAACAACTTGACAGTGTTCTATGTCGCGTGACAACCGTTGCTCATTACATGCTTCTCTTGGCATTCTTGAAGGCATATCGGGAGGTCTTTATTTGGAAGATTTTTGGATAGGGTTGGAAAGAAGGGTCGGCATGAAAGCTCAAAATAGACTCAAAATGAGGGGTTTTGGACTTACAACTCTTGGAATCGACACTTTCAAAAGTGAAATAAAATCTCTGCCCCAGTTTCAGCTATTGGGGATTTTTTGGGATTTTTCTTTTTTTTTTCTTTTTTTTTTTTGAATTCTTATTTGGCTGGACCGAACCATGAGGCTGCCTACGTATCCTTTTTTAAAGGAATCACGTCTAACGTAGTTGAAACATCTGACCTAAACAATTTTTCATCTTTCTTTCTGTTTTTCTTTTTTCTTTTTTTTTCCTTTTCTTTTTCCTTTTTTTTTTGTTTGTCCCAGCTTCTATTTTTGAGGGCATTGACCTTTGACAATTCTTTTTTTTTTCTGAACTTTCTAAGAATTGCCTCAATTTGTACTCTTGGGACATGATTTTTTTTTTTGACTCTAAACTTGATTCCAAAAGAGGGTAGTCAAAGAAAAAACAACACATGCTCAAAAGGGGTAGCAAAGGATATAAAGTGTTTGGGTAGCAGAAAAAAGGCCTCCCAACCTCAAGAACGTCAAACATGGTATCTTTTCGCGATCATAGCATTGACGAACATGTATGTCTTCTTGGTGTGCTGTGGTCACAAGACATTTTTTCATCCCTTAGTGACAAACTTTCCAACAAACTTCGATTGATTAAACATCCTCAAGCCCGATCTTCACAATGACTTGACGGTGAATTTTACTCGACCTTAGTTCCAAAGTATTCCAACTCTTTATTCATCCTCAAATGTATTTTTTTTAGTTATCCAATTCCAGATTAAATCATTTCTTAAGATCTGGCCAAAATTTCCGCATGCATGTCATGTCATTAGAACTAGCGACAAAAGAACTAGGAAAAGAATGACACAAAAAGACAAACTGTATTTTATTGAGTAAAGGATGAAAGGGTTTTACAACTAAACAAGCAACCCAAAATACGAGTTACAACCCTAAAATAATCCGAATAATGAAAATAGCATCAGAACAGACAGACAAGACTCACACAAACAGAATGGAGGGATAGAAAGATTTGACTCAATAAAACAAATAAAAGTTGGATCACAACTATGAAATAACCCAGATAATAGAAAAAATATCAAAACAAGCTACCAAGATTCCTTCCTAGTGAGGAGAGAATGACTTTTCAATTGCTAGGCTTGATATTTATCCACAAATTTGCTCATTAGAATCAGCAGAGCCTTCTCCAATTTCAAAATCATTAACTTCAGTTAGCAAATTCCTGAGAGGATTCTCATACTCCCTGTCACCACGCATCATCCCCACAAAGTGTGCATCATCATGTGCAGGTAAAGGATTCTGCGTGATATTTTGAGTGTCACTGTCTTAGATCACAATCAGGTTTTCCTGGATCATCCTTTCTATTTCTCTTTTCAAATCTTGACAGCTTTCAACATTGTGCCCCTGGGCATTGGAATGGTATTCACACCTTTTAGAAGGGTCAAAGATTCTTGCACGTGGGTCCACATGATTTGGAGGAATAGGTGCAATCATGTCATAATGCTTTAATTTCTCAAACAAGCTTGCATAGGACTCTCCTATTGGTGTAAAATTATCTTTCAACTTTTGTTCCCCTCTATACCTCTGGCCTGGATGTGGGTTATAGGGTACCTGAAAATTTTGTGGAAGCTGGTGGAGATTTTGTGATGCTCGTGCTCGCCTTCTGGGTGTTTTGGTGGTTGGACAACATACTGATGTGGAGCAACAAAGTATTGTGGGTTCTGAGCTAGATAGCAATGCTCAGGGGAGTCATGGGAAACCTGATGAGGCTGCACATACCTTCGAGGTGTTGTCCTGGGACCTCTTCTCGAACCTGTTATCATCATGATTTCTTCATCCTTCTCATTCGTGCTACTGAAATTATCGGATTCAATCGGGACAGCCTGAGTTGCGGCTTTGAGAATTGCTTGACTTATAATTTTGCTTGTCTTAAGACCATTCTCAATCATTTCCCCCATTTTGATTGCTTCCGAGAAAGATTTACCCACTGCGGACATCATGTTTTGAAAATAATCTGGCTCTTGAGCCTGAAGGAAGACAGTGATTAACTCGTTCTCATCCATGGGTGGCTTAACTCTGGCCGCTTGCTCTCTCCATTTAATGACATATTCCCTGAAACTTTCAGTTGGTTTCTTCTTCATGTTTGAAAGGGAATTGCGGTCTGGGGCAATGTCAATGTTGTATTGGAACTGTTTGACAAAATCCTGTGCCATGTCATCCCAGACATACCAGCGAGACGTGTCTTGATCTATAAACCATTCGGAGGCTACTCCCGTTAGGCTTTCCCCAAAATAAGCCATCAACAATTCTTCATTTCTTCCCGCACCTCTTTTATTGATTGCAATACCTTTTCAGGTGGGCTATGGGGTCTCCATGTCCATCATACTTTTCAAATTTGGGAGTCTTGAAACTAGGTGGCAAGTGAACATCGGGGAACATACATAGATCTTTGAAGGCAACACTCTTTTGACCTACCAACCCTTGCATGTTTTTCAACCGTTGTTCTAAGCTTTTCACTCTTTGGGTCATTTCTTCTTGTAACAACTTTCGGGCAGGCTTCTCAATGTTTGCAGGAAGATCAAACGAATACGAGTGGTACTCAGGAGAATGGTACTGCTCTTGTTGTGTAGCAAATTGTGACTCATGACAAGGCTGCCCTTGGCCATTGACCCATGCTTGACACATTTTGGCCATATGTTGTTTCAGTATTCTATTTTCCTCAAACATAGTAGACTCTTGTCGAACCCTCTAGCCCTGAGTCTCTTGAGCACTTGTAATAGCTTCGATGTCAGTTATCATTTTTCCTTGGATCTTGTGTTGTCCGCTTACCACAAACCGACCACCTCAACTTTCTTCACAATTCAAAATAAAACATGTTAGAATGGACTCAGTCAGTCCTTATTATTTTCAACATTTTTTATTTTTGTTTCTTTCATTTCTTTTTAATGGTGATCGAACCTGATGTGGGTTGCCTACGTATCATGTGGGAACATGAATCAGATCTTGCGTAGTTCGCGAAGATCATGAATAAAGTAAACAAACTAATTTTTTTTTTGAATTTTTTATTTTATTTTCTCGAAAGAAAGACATATAAAGAAGAAAGGGAATATTTTTGGAATTTGATTTTTCTTCAGCATTTTTGCAAAGAAAGATTTCTAAAGAAGACAGATTTTTTTTGAATTTTTTTTTTTCTGGAATTTCAAAAGAAAAAATTCTAAAGAAAATATTTTTGGAATTTTATTTTGAATTTATGAAAGAAATGCTTCTAAAAAAATATTTTTGAATTTTGAATTTTCTTTTCAATTTTGAAAGAAGAATGAAAATATTTTTGGATTTTTGGAAGAAATTAAAAGAAAATATTTTTGTATATTTTTTTAAAAACAATTAGGATCTAAAAGAAAGGCTTTCTAAAGAAGCAAGTAATGGAAAATATTTTTGGATTTTTCGAAAATTGGGGTCTAAAAAAAGACTTTTCTAGAGAGGAAGTAAAGGAAAATATTTTTAGATTTTTTGAAAATTATGGGCCGGAACCGATGAGGTTTTCCTACGTATCTCACATCCGGTGAGAATCAGACCCGCGTAGTTCGCCCAATTTTGACGGAACAGGAAAAACATGACTTATTTTGAAATGACTTTTTTTCCCAAAAATTCGGCAAAGTTTCAGGATATTGCAAATACCTACCTCTCTCTCTTGATTTTTTTTCTTTTTTTTTTCTATTTTCTTTCCCTATTCTAGAAGCCAGTCAACATGCAAGCCGAAACAGACAGATACGCAAGTAGCACGCAAGATGTATCAAGATGGTCTTTTGATTTTTGGGTACACCTGTCCTAAACGGACCCAACTCCTGTGTTGAGTCCCCAAAGTCAAAATACACATGATGCAAACAAGCGTTCCTACTAGGGATCCGGCATGAGGCTATGTTATACTAGGTTTAAAACCTAGATTTATTTATTCTAGACCTGGCTTACCCGAGCGGACAGCTCGAGCCGAGAAGGGGGCAGCGTACCGGGAATAAAGAAGTTTCACCGACTTTGCAACTTGTCTGAACCTTGTTCTAAAATTTGGGATATGACTCTAACAGAAGAGAAGTCACACGAAGTGCACACTCCTTCATGATTTAGAAGACTCAGAGAGAGGAAGGATTTCGTAGCAGTTTATATACAGTTCACAAAATATCAAAGCGGTAAAAGCAACAATTAGCCCATTAGGCCCAAACATGTAACAAAATCAGATAATGGATAAAGCCAACTATAACAATTCATCTAAGCTCGAATTCTTGAACCCTGAACCAGAGATTCTGGGTTCTTTTCCCCAGTAGAGTCGCCAGAGCTGTCACACCTCCTTTTTTCCTACATCCCGAGAGGGAGTGTAAGGGAGTTTTTCCAATTAAAGTGACAATCGAGACGGGATTATTTTATTTAAAATTCAGAGTCGCTACTAGGGATAATTTATTGTGTCCCAAGTCACCAGTTCAAATCCCGAATCGAGGAAAAGATTGACTCTGTTTTACAGTCCGCGAACACAGAAATCCGGGTAAGGAATTCTGTTAACCCGGGAGAAGGTGTTAGGCATTCCCGAGTTCCGTAGTTTTAGCATGGTCGCTCAACTGTTATAATTGACATATTATCTGATTTTAGTACATGTTTTAACCTATGGTGCAATTTTGAACTTTTGAGCTGCTTTTATTGAATTATTTTTTTTATTAGGAAAGATTCAACGTCATCTAAAACACATCTTGAACCATGTCACATAAATGCACCCGCGGTCTATGACACATTTCATCTAACGTTGTTGAGACTTGGATTTGGATCACACAAATGCACACCCAAGTTTAGGAATGTAATTTTTAATAGTGTGCCTAAAGCAACTATGCACTTTCAGGTTTGAGAGGGCCATGGAAAATTCAACTAAATGGCACGCCTCGATTTCTAAGGATTAAAATTAAAAGGGTGAGGGCCACGCATTTCAAGATTTTATTTGGCACAACACACCTCAAATTTTTTCAAAAGGTTTTATTCAACTTAAAGCAAATTACGGATGTTCATAATTTATTCACCTTTTTTAAAGTTCTAGATTATCAGTAATATATCTAAGAGTTGTGAAAATTATTATAGAAAGAAATGGCATTATTCGATTACTTGGAAATGTGCATCACAAAAATGGAGAAAAACGTTTTGAATTCTTGAATTCCAATTATTTTATTCAAAATAATCCCATAAGCCAAATCATTTTCACTAAAACCTACACCTTATTCTCAACCTTTGCTAACAGACACAATCTCTTTAACAAATTTCAAGATGCTTTATCTCAATTTTAATAAAGGAAAAAAGCCCTCCCTACTTCTGCACATGACTCCAAGCTCATAAAACAAAAATATACTTCTAAACCATGGAAATTCTTAAACAGATACATGACTTAAACATACCAGTAATCACATTTAACAAGAATATCATCTAACTTTCATTAGGCAAATAAAATTATAGCAATTATTGTGGAACTAAGAAGCATGTTAAAGAAGAAAAATGGACCTTGTATTAGCAGGAAAACTCCAAGCAAATGTACAAAAAGTCAGTCGATTATCCAAAAGCAGATAAGAGGAAAACTCGACTCAACGCCAAAAGAGACCTCGTCGGGAACCCTCACTAATCTCGGATCGGGGACCTCAACGATGATGAAACCTCGCTTCGGAACCAACGGAAAACTCGACTGACCGGAAACTTTGACGACAACAACTTTCAGAGCTTAAAAAAAAGGGGTCGAAATCTTGTGAAGCTTTGAAGAAGAAGAAAGAGTTCAGGCGGGTTTTCTGGGATGGAGAAGCAGAGGCGACGAGTTGGTTCCGTGTTTGTTAAACAGCGATAGCATTTTTGTTTGTGGATGTTGATTCCCGTTTCTAATGAAGAAGAAGACGGGAGTCAGATGGGTCCTCCTCTATTGAGAATTGCGGCGGATCCTTGTTAGCCAACAAAAAGGAATCTCCATTTTTTTAGCTATTTCTCTAGGTTCTGTTCCCTTTTCCCCTTCTGTTTATCGTTTCCCTATCCCTGTTGTTTTTCCGTTCCCCTTGTTAGGTGTGTGTGTGTGCTTTTATATAAAGAGATAATGACACCCCCCCTTTTTCTTTTACGTGAGCCTCAGCAAAAATTATCCCATCATGTATGAGCTGGATATGGATGGATAAGAACAAAAATAATTCTTGAAGCCCAAGTTTAGGAATTGCACTAGGGGAGTATTATGTAGGGAAGGTGCATGTGAATATTAAAGAGAATCCAAAGTTCCAAAAATGTACTAATTGGTGAATAAGAAAAAATAAAAGAATTAGTAGTGAATGATGTGAAAGTGCCCATGTGATGTCAGAGACAATTAAAATGTGAGAATGGAATAATAAATCTAGGAAGATACTAACCAACTAAACTGAAGAAAATTTTAACAAGTTTTTAGCTTATTGATAAAAGCTAGACTAAAGAAGACATTTTTTTTGAAACTTTTCTTTCTTTCTAAAATGAAAAACTAATACTCTAAAAATATGTAACTTTTTTTTGTAATTTTCGTTTTTGTGACGAAATAAAGTAAAAGATTCACAACTATTTAAAATATCGAGGTTAGGCCTAAACTAAATATTTTACGCTAAAATGGGTGAAATTTCGGGAAGGATCAAAAATCACATGTCTACACTTGTTTTGAGCATACTATCAAATACTAAAGGTGTATTGTGATCTTAGGCCCTTTTGAGAGAAATTTCTATCATTTTATACCCCTCTTGCTCTCTTTTTAGTTAACTACCTCCTAATATTCTATGGTGTGATATGCATGCAAGAAATTCATTCTTATACCCATGAATTACTTCACTAGTGATCCCTTATTGCTAAGCAAAGGGAAAAGAGCTGAGGTAATGAAATCTTACCTCTTGGGATGAAGATTTAGGTGCATTCACTTGATTATTTTCAAAGATTTGGCAAAGTTTCATGGAGTAATTTCATGGGAAGCACTTCCCTCTCTAGAACCCTCTCTCTCTCTCTAAAAGCATCAGGAAATATGCTCAAAATGAGCTATAACACCGAATATATCGATAAGGGGTCAGGTTTAAAATTTAGAAAATTGGAGCCCCGAGTCAAGTCTGCGATCGCAAAGTGGAAATGCGGCCCGCATAATGGACCGCAAAAGTGTTCCCAAAATTTGAACATTTTGTCTGGGTATACGGCAGAAATACAGTCCGCATACCCGTTCTGCAGTCGCATAATGCACCATAGAACTGCTCCTTACAAAATCCCAAGGAAATTATGCGACGACTATGCGGTCCGCATATCCGTTATGCGATCGCATAATAGACCGCATATTTAACCTCAAATTTGACCAACACACTGACTCACTTTGCGGCAATTATGCGGTCCGCATACCTGATATGCGACCACATTCTCGACCGCAGAATCACATTTTCTGAAAAATATTATTTCTTGACTTTTTACGCATCTCTAACACATGATCCTAATTGCCACTATGAGCTTTTGGGTTTAGGGTGGAAATTTTTCACGGGGCCTCACAAAAAGCCATGATCGCGGTGGAAGTAGGTGAACCTACCATGAGGTATTTTCGATCAAACGAAGAAGAAAATAGTAAAGCAATGTTAGTAAATTTGGAGTTGCTCGATGAATGCAGGGACTTGATGCATGTAAGGATGGCAACTCAAAAGCAGTGAATAGAGAGATATTACAATCGAAGGGCCAACCTACGTTACTTCAAAATATGAGACTTGGTTTTAAGAAAAGTAACTCAGAACACCCGGGGACTTAATGCGGGAAAGCTAGGTCCAACATGGGAAGGCCCCTACCGGGTTTCAACTATCACCGAAAAAGGGTCATACAAGTTAGAGAATCAAGATGGAGAAAAGTTGTCAAGCAGCTGGTACGTGGCACACCTCAAGAGATACTATTGCTGATGAACATCACCTATACTGAAAGTATGTGCTGCACTCTTTTGTCATTTGTCCTATTTTTGTCCCAATTAGGTTTTTCTGGTAAGATTTTTAACGAGGAAATAACGAAAAACTTACTACGAAGGAATTTTCAACAATAGTAATGTTAAACTTTTAATGACAAGGCACATAAACGAATAACCACTAGGGAGCGGTTAGATAGTCTTTTGCTCGATATCAAAGTTACTACCAATGAGTTGAGTTTGCTGTCAAACAGAGATTACCCAACCGTTCATAAGTGCAAGCCACTGAGGGATTGTTAGATAGTCTTTGGCTCAATAGCATAAATTCCTAAGGGGAAGTGAAGTTTGTTACCGAACTAAAGATTATTTTGCAATTCACTAGTAGAATCCTCAAAGGTATAAAAATCCAAGTGTTCTAATTCACATTCTTTGCATTCGAATACTAGGGGGTGGGGGGTGGAGGGATGATATGAGGATATGGCAATAACGACTGCCATTTTGACCGGAATACGAAACCTAGAAATATAATTATATCATCGGGACCGGGGACTGCACGGTCAGCCCCGGAGAAACAAGTTGTACAAGTTAGCTACAAGAAATGGCAAGAATGATATAAGGATATGGCAACAACGACTACCACTTCGACCGGAATAAAAAACCCGAAAATATAATTGTATTATCGAGACTGGGGACTGCATGGCCAGCTTCGAAGAAACAATTTGTATAAGTTAGCCACAATAAATGGCAAGAATGATATGAGGATATGGCAACAACGACTACCACTTCGATCGGAATACGAAACCCGAAAACATAATTGTATCATCGAGACCGGGGATTGCACCGCCAACCCCAGAGAAATTGATAGGTTACAAGTACCTTGGGCATAAGTACTTTACTTTATGTTTTGATGATCTAACAAACTTACTATCCAGAACCAGATAAGGAACCTGTTACACATCTACAAGACATTGAGATCACAAAGTTCCAGGTTGGGATCCAGCGTGGGATATAACTCAACTCTTCAGAGTGGAAGGAACAGCTGAAGGAACATGTCTCTACCAGTTCGCGAAGAGACTGTGTGAAGTCAACTCTCCAGCAGGAAAGTTGCTGCTTGCACACGCTACTGCACAGGAACAGTGCAACAGTCAACTTTCTATGGAAGACTTTTTACCTATCTTGCTTACATTATTGTAAGTGATGTCACACACGTATAAATACAATCAAAGAAGGTAAAACAACTTACTTCATGAGAGAACCAGATAAAGGACCTGAAGCATGCCTGGTATAATCATTCAAGTTAATCGACTCAAGATAATATGGGCAGGGTGCCTTTAGATTCACAGGAACCAGATTAGGGACCTGATCCCTTGGTGTTACCCTGACAGAAATATAAGTCAACTGTACAGCTGCAAAGCAACTGTAGAAAGTGACTGCCTGCAATTGTACACGCAACAGTGCAGTAGACAGTGCAGCAGTCACTTCCCATTGAGAAGAGGAATGTACTAACTAAGATTTGACATCACTAAGGTGATGTCTTTTGTTGTATAAACCTGGTGCAAAGCACAAGACTTCCTCTAACACTTGCAAAAATAAGAAAAGGAAATATTCTCTCAAGTGCTAGCAACAACCTCTCTCAAGAACAAAGCTGCTGCAACCTCAAGGACCTGATCCAAGATTGAAGATATCTCAAGTCCTTAGGTTTGTTGAGTCTTTGTTATTTGTTCTTCATTGTAACTCCTATCTTGCTTTCTTAGAAGCTATATTTAGGAAACCCAAAATTCATAAACTCTACAGTTTATGTTATGACTAGGTTTAGTTATAAGTTAAAGTCTTTGTAATAGAGTTATTACAAAGTGGTTTGTAATAGTATTATTACAAGTTAGAGTGATAGAACCCTTTGTAATAGAGTTATTACAAAGTGGTTTGTGGTAAGAGTATCACAAGTTAGTTAATGTCTTTGTAACTAGAGAGTCACAAAGTGGCTTGTGATGAGAATACCACAAGTTAGTTGAGTTGAATCTTTTGTAATAGAGTTATTACAAAGTGGCTTGTAATAGGTGTTTACAAGTTTGTGAAGTTGAAAGCCTACAAGTATAGGCCGTGGTTTTTGTCCCCTTGAGTTGGGATTTTACAACGTAAAAATCCTCTATGTTATTTACTTTCTGCCAAGCTACTGTGGGAACAATTAGAGAACCTGATTCTCTATACTAGTTGGTTTTATAGTCTGTTGCTTACAGTGAGAACTTATAGAGAATCTGGTTCTCTATACAGTGGGAATTTATCCTGTGTCTCATTTTACATACTGATTCAGTAGTTAGCACTGTAGGAACTGTCACACCTCCTTTTTACTACCCCAAGAGGGTATAAAGGAGTTTTTTCAATTTAAGTGACAATCGAAACATGATTATTTTTTAAGATCAGAGTCGCCACTTGGGATAATGTATGGTGTCCTAAGTCACCGGTTTAAAATCCTGAATCGAGAAAGTTGACTCTTATTTACGATCTGGGAACACAGAAATCCGAGTAAGTAATTCTGTTAAACCGGGAGAAGGTGTTAGGCATTCCCGCGTTCCCTGATTTTAGCACGGTCGCTTTGATCATACTTGGCTTAATCAAATTGTCTAATTACTCATTTTAGAACTTATGTGCGTTTGTCTCTTTTAATTAAGAAATTATATTTAAACAAGTCACGCGCACGTGTACACATTTGTTTGACGCGTCAAAAATCATGTCACGCGAAGGTATCCACAATTAATAAAACTTTGTTATTATTAAGATAGTTTAGTCGAAGTTGCGCGAATGCATACTCCGATTTTATTTTTAAGATCGTAATTATATCACGCGAACACGTATACAATCACAATGATTTAATTAATTAACAGCGTGCTTAAAGCTACTAACAATCCCAAAGTAAAGAAATCAAATATAAAAAACAAATATCCATGAAATTCGTCTCTCTGCCCAATTTGTCAAATCCGCCCATGAACATAACTTTCATTTCCTAACTTAATCTTTGTTTAACAGTCAAACAATACAAACTCAAATTATATAATTAAAATTAATGCATCATCTGGAACAACTTAAAAGATCGAGTAGCTAAACATCATCAAAGAAACAACATATCACATAAGAAAGGAAGTCTCATTATCTAAAATCAAGCAGAAGATAGAAGGAAATAAGAGAAACGGGATAAGATTTGGACCTTAAAGAGTTTTTGCCAAAAAGAAATTCGGATTTAATTTTGGACCGCGATCGGAACCTCAACGAACAACCTCTATCTCGACCGTATCTCAACCACAACTTCAAATAATTGAAAGCAAACCCCAAAAAATGAGCCAAACAAAACTCGAACCAAATTCATACAAGGAATCTGAAATGCTCAACATTTCCTTTGCCCTCTTTTTTTGTCACTGGATATCGTTAGAGGTGAGCAGGCAAAGAGATCTTAATGGAACAATCATATTCAACCAAGATCAACAGTAGTAGAAACGAGAAAGTTGCCGGATTTCGATTCTCCGGCCAGATTCCGATGAGACTTCGGCGAGGTGGATTATTAGTTATTCTTTCCGTTCTCCTTTAGATTTGACAAAATTAGAACTTAGATGTATCAAAAGAGTAGTGTTTTGCTAGAAATAGCATTTTTCGACCAGATCTAGAATTTTCCAACAGGGTTGGAACCAGTTAATACAAAACAAAATAAAAGAATGAGGAACAATGCGGCAATGGCATGGAGCAGTCCCTGTCGTCAAACGCCAGCTCACCGGCGAGACAGAATCTGACGAGAGCAAAATGAGGAAACGAGGGGGGAGGCGATTCTCTGAGATTTTGTTCTCTTTTCCCTGTTTCTGAGTGTCTGCGTTGCTGGTTTTTGGAGGAAGAAGAAGGTGTTTCTATGGGTCGTTCATGGCTGCATTTTCATGGTTTTTTGTGCTATTTTGCGACTGAAGTTTGCTGAATTTTGATGGAGGCTTCAAGATGTTTAAAGGGTATTTGAGGTGGTGGAGAAGATGGAGATGAGATGGGGTAGGGTGGCCGATGGCGAGGCGTGGCCAGTGGTGATGGAGTTCAGTCGAGGAAGAAGAAGCCGCTGGTGCTCTAGGTCTATGAGGCTGATGCTTAAAGCTCTGTGATTTTCGTTCAAGAACCAGAGCTCATGGGATCGTTGTTTTGGGTTCAGCTGAGACCATCGAAAATAGCTGCTTCTTGTTTTAAGCAGAAGATGATCGATCGGGGGTGGGTGGGGTGGGGTGGGGTTCTATTGTGTGTTGGGGCTGATTTAATCCGCAGGGGTCTAGGTTAGTTTTTGTAGGGGTTTTTTAGGTTAAGGGGTATAAGCCTAGGAATTATGGGCTTGAGAATTATGAGCTAGGTCCGAAAATTAGGTTTAAAATGGGTTGTTTGAGCCTAATTTTATTCTTTCTCCGTGAACGACACTAAAATACGACCCCATTTACTAATTAATACTACCTAAGTAAAATAACTATTAAAATAAGACTAATCGTTAAAACAAATCTATTTTTTAGTTTTACGAAAGGTATATAAACTAAAAGCAACTAAAAAGAAGAATATTTTTGTAATTTTCATTTTTTGATAAAATAAAGTAAAAGAGTCAAAACTAATTGAAATATCGATATTAGGCCTAAACTAAATATTTTACGCTAAAATGGGTGAAATCTCGGGGAGGATCAAAAATCACATGTCTACAGGAACTGATATAGGACCGGATCGCTATATAGTTTTGTTCATTAGTATTTTCAGTAGAAACTCATAGAGAACCCAGTTCTCTATACAGTCCGGTGGACGCTTAGTTTCTAACAATTGGTATCAGAGGGGGTTCTTTCTAAAAGGTTAGCACCTAGAAAGGGTCTATATGGATGCTCTACCAGACTTTGAGGAAGGTCGATCAACCTACAGGCCATCAAGATTTCAGAAAATGGTTAGTAGAAATTGAGGCATTCCCAAGAAGGGTAGCTCTAGCAGAAACACTAAAGGATACAATTGTTGTCACAAGTGTAGAAAATCAGGTCATTTTATCAAAGATTGTCCTCTCCACAATTAGGTCCATTACAAACACAATGCTGGCAAGGTGGGTAAGAGGAATCTGGTCCCCAACAGAAAGTTCAAGAGAAGAGATGTCGCTGAAAATATTGTAAAGTAAGCTCTGACAGCCTGGGGAGATTCCTCTAGTAAATCTGAGGGTGATAATGAAAAGGAAGACACCTCCATGATGGCCGCTGAAAGCAAAGCTGCAAAATATGATTCCATATTTGCATTGATGGCAAAATCCGATGAGGATGAAGAAGATGATGATGATGAGGTAAACTTCTTTGATGTTCAAAGAAATCAAAAGTATTATTCTCCGAAAAAACTTATGTCTTTAGCTAATGTTTTAATTGATGCGTATTATAGTCTTATAAATGATAAAGATGACTTAACTGTGGAACTGAGAGAAGCAGAACAATCGAGAGAAGATCTAGAAGTTCGCGTTGTAGACTTAGAAGAAACCATTGAGAGTCTGAAGAAAGAAAAAAATGCCTTAACTGAAAAAATTGCAAATATAGGACATGAGAGAGATAATCTAGTACTTGTTGTGGTCAATCTAAAGGAGACCATTGAGTATGTTAGAAAGGAGAAAAAGGTTTTAACTGAGAAGGTTGTTAACATTGAGCATAAGAGAGATGACCTATCAGTTTTGGGTGTAGACCTAAAGAAAACAATTGAGGAACTAAAAATGGAAAGTTGGCCTGGAAACACTCAAAAAGGAAAGAAAGTTGCAAGTGATGCATACATTAAGCTTGAAAGTGAGTTAAATTCAGTGAAGTCTAGTTTGTGCGCTGAGCTTGAGAAAAACAAACAACTTCAAGAAGAACTAGGTAAAGTGAAGAGTGATCTTGAAAAATTACTCATGTGGACCTGGTCCTCTAATGCTATCACTGCCTTGTACACAAACAATGGGGGAAATAGGAAGGGAATCGGGTTCCAAAGGGAAAAGACTCCCTACAACCATCATAGCAAGTACGTTACTGTACCTGATAATTGGAGTACGTTACTGTACCTGATAATTGGCTTTGCACTCACTATGGCAACACTAGGCATTTTAAGGAAAATTGTAAGGTCAGAATTCAGTCCCAATAGAAAAATAAAGATTTTGCTGAAAAAGTAACTGCTGCTACGGAACTTGGTCCTTCACATAAAAAACGTATAATGCCTGCTTGGATCAAAAGAGCCCTCATTCACCTCGTTTCTCATTACAAGGACTCCTGTAAAGTTAAAATTTAGTCGTTGCAGAAAAATAAAGTTTTTGTTGAAAAGAGGCGTATTGATGAGGAACCTGGTTCCAGGAAAAGAAAATATGTGCTTCATGCATGGGTAAAAAGAAGTTTGATCCACCCGTTCTATCATTACAAGGGACCCAAACTCGTTTGGGTTCCTAAGTCTAACTCCTGATTTTCTTGTGCAGGGAACAATGAAAGGGAGCAGCCTACAATGGTACATGGATAGCGGCTGCTCAAAGCGTATGACTAGAAGTAAAAATGATTTCCTTTCACTTAAAGCCCCGCAAGGAGAGAATGTACCCTTTGGAAATAGCTAAAAGGGGTATACTCCAAGAGTAAGAAGGATTGAAAAGTCTCTCACTCACTCAATTGAGAACGTGTACTATGTCAATGGCCTGAAATACAGTTTCTTGAGTGTTTCTCAGATATGTGACAAGGGAAATAAAGTGGAATTCTTGTCCAAGATATGCACAGTCAAAAATCTTGTGACTGGTGAGGTGGTGCTTGTGGCCAAAAGATACAAGAATGTTTACATTGCTAATTTTAGTTCCCTGTATGGTGGTGATCTAACATACCTAAGTGTCATTGATGATGATGCTGAGTTATGGTGGAGATGACTGGGCATGTGAGTTTCTACTTGTTGAACAAATTGGTTGTGGAGGACCTGGTTCATGGGCTGAAGTAGTCAATACTGCTTGCTACCTGATTAATAAGTGCATGATCAAGTCCCTTCTCGTTAAGTCTCTCTATGAACGGCTCAATGGGAGAAAAGCCAAGTTGACTTATCCGAGAACCCTTGAATGCAAGATGTTTTGTTCTCAACAATTGTGGCAAAAGGGTCACATAACAAAGAAGATGAAGATGGAGAATTCACAAATACTCCTGGTAAAGCTATAGATATTACAAATGGAAAGACTGATTTGATGAGTCAAGTCAAGCAGAAGGATGAAGGAGATGCAGTAGAATCTCTAAAAGGCAAAGCGGAACCTAGTCCCTTGATCACCTCGACTTGAGCTGAACATAGGGTTGTTGATACAACATTAGGTACTCCTGATGTAGAACAAAATAGTAGAAGTCATAATTCTGTTGGTGCAAATGATGATTCACATATGGAAGAACCTGGTCCTTCAAATTCTGAAGTTTAAATATCCAACTAGAAGCAGAAGAGTTCACATCCCTTCAAAATGCAATCATATCCTTAGACTCTGGTATTCAACCTAGTTCTAAGGTAATGAACATGTTTTCCCTCTCAGTGTTCTTGCCTTAAATCGAGCCTAAGAATACCAAAGAAGCATTGAAAAATGCTAATTGGGTAGCCGCTATGCAAGAAGAAGTCCACCAGTTGAGAGGAATCAAATGTGGCCCTTGGTCCCTAGGCCTTCATACAAAATAGTGATTGGAACCTGGCCCAAAACACTCTCACTTGAAGGGTGCCAAGGGAAATTTGAGGTATCCTAAGGGAACGAAGGACCTGGTCCCCGTCTAGTGTTCAGGAGATTCTTTTGATTTGGTTGGATATGTTGATGCTGATTATGTTGAATATCTGGGTGACAAAAAAGCACTTCTAGAATGACACATCTTCTAGGGTCATACTTGATCTCATGGGGTACAAAGAAACAAACTGTATGGCTCTTTCTACTACTGAAGCTAAATACGTGGTTGCTGCTTCTTGTTGTGCTCAAATAGTACAGATCAAGCAACATCTTGAAGACTTTGGTGTATTTATAGCTTGAACCCGGTACAACATAAGATGACAAAGCACATTGATGTTAGACACCAATTTCTCAGGGATAATGTTGAAAAGGTTCTGATTTGTATGAAGTTTTGGAAGACGAAGGATCAGGTAGCAGACATCTTCACCAAGTCGCTGAGCAGGGAACATTTTGAAGAAATCGTCTGGAGTTGGGGTTGATCAAGCTCAACTAAGGACCCGGTCCCTCGATGATTGACTATGTTAAAAAGGAAATGTATAATGCTAAAAAGTGTTTTTTTGATGACATCTAACTCAAATCTATACTGTTACAGGTATACACATATGGCAGTTTCAGGACACAAAAAAGTAAGAGTGACTTTGCACTTCTAGGAGTCTTTGCTCAAAAATTTCAAAAATCGTCACGGAACCTGGTTCCTGTAACTTAGGTTAGTAGTCTCTTCGATACTTATATGACTTTTTATGCTGCTAAAGTGTCATGTCATTAATTTATTTCTACCTTTCTCCTGCCTCTCCTCCTAACTTTTGAAGTCCAAAATAATAAATCTTTTCTGAACTGACTCGTTGCCCCAAAAAGGCACTTCTCTATCTTACACCCAAATAAAACTGATTTCTTTTCTTCAAAACCAAAACCAACCTTGTCTCAAAATAATCCTTCTTTCCAAATATGCCAGAAGTGACCCCAACTTTCTTACTTTCCAAAAAACCTAACTCCATTAGAATCAAAACCCCAAGAATTCTTTGGTCAATTTTGATGGAAGATTAACTGAAAAGGAATAGGGTAGATCTAATATTCTAGATCGTGAAGCTGAAGTTATTGCTGGATTTGTGGAAGCCTTGAAGGATGGAGAAATTGGTAAATATGAGGACTGAATGAGGGACCTGATCTGTCAAGTCCTTCTCATGAAGTCAATTTTAATAATGATATTTTTCTCTTTGAAGTTCTGTGTATAAACAAACTTTCGATCCAGTAAAAAGGATTGATGACAAGTAAGTTGATTTATGATGAAATGGTGTGACCCGCTGATGTGATTGTGGAAGAAAGAAAGAAATGAAATCTTTTTTTGTGAGAAAGATTTTTTAAAAAATGGGTTGGCTGAGAAAGATGCAACAAATGATAAGGGTAAAAATATTGAGAAGAAGAAGAGAGAGACATGTCTGCTCAGGGATAGAAAGGGTAGTGTAAGCAAGGAACCTGGTTCCTTACAGAAGCAAAGGGTTGAGCCATTAGGTTTGGAGGGAAAAGATGTTGAAGTCTCAAAAAGTGTTGTAAGGCAGAGTGGTGACTCTGATATTGCTTAAAAATGGAGTAACATCTTGACATTGTTGAGTTCCAAAAATAAAATCACCTCTTTGTTCCTCCAAGTCCCAATGTTTCGAAAGAAGAAGTAAAAACTTCTAGGTTTTACGTGATACTATGATGCTATATGTTCATGGGACTGAGTCTCTTCTTGATGAGACGAAACTTGGGGAGATTCTTGGTGATCTGATTGATGGTTCAACCTACTCAGATAGGTTGAAAACCTGGTCCTCGAGGACTCTTGGTAGAATAAAATGCTAAGTTGAAGGGTGAGAATGAAAGATTGAGGTAACAGGTGGCGGAACTGAGAGAGCCGATGATCATTGATCAAAGGAGAGTAAATAAACGAATAGAAAAGCTCATCAAGGCCTTAGCCCCTTACTTTTCCTCCTGTCCAGTGATCCATGTCTTTCACTCCTTTCAAATTCCCTTGAATTTTTATCTTCTTTTGATCACTATATTTGATGACATTGGTACTTTAGTTGTTTAAATTGTCATACTATGTATTGTTGAAACTACTTTGCTTTTAGTATAATTACTCCACTATTGGTAATTACTCTATTTTGTGCACTGACATTCACTTGTTGTTCTTGTTATTGTTTATGCTGTGTTGCCCAAGTGGCCCGAGTTAATGTTGCTGAACTTCTTTTTGCTTGTGCTTCTTCTGTTATTCTTTTCGGTGATGCCAAAAGGGGGACGTTATATAGGTGTCAACATGGGGGAGGAACAGAATTGAATTGATATGTTATGTTGTGCATGAAAGATGGCTCTGCTTCGCAGGGGGAATGTTGCTGATAATATGTTGATTATAGGTCTGATCCGCAGGAAAACATGTGAGGAATCTGGTTCTCAAGAAGAATAAATGTTCTCACCGAATTGGGTACGAATCTGATTCTCAGAGGGAATAATTCTGGGTTAATGCATGTAAGCAATCTAATTCTCAGGGGGAATAATTCTAGGTTTTTCATTCATCAAAAAAGGGGAAACTGATAAGTTACGGTACTTTGAGTTTTGATGATTTGCTAAACAGTTTTGAGGAACCAGTTGTGATCAGCTCCTTAGGGGGAAAAATGTAGAGATCTGATTCTCAGGGGGAATATCAATTCTAAGTTTGTCATCATCAAAAAGGGGGAAATTGAAGGTTACAAGTACCTTGGGCATAAGTACTTTACTTTATATTTTGATGATATAACAAACTTACCATCCAGAACCAGATAAGGAACCTGTTACACATCTAAAAGACCTTGAGATCACAAAGTTCCAGGTTGGGATCCAGCGTGGGATATAACTCAACTCTTCAAAGTGGAAGAAACAGCTGAGGGAACAGGTCCCTACCACTTCTCGAGGAGACTGTATGAAGTCAACTCTCCAGCAGGAAAGTTGCTGCATGCACACGCTACTACATATGAACAGTGCATCAGTCAACTTTCTATGGAAGTCTTTTTACCTACCTTGCTTACATTATTGTAAGTGATGTCACACACGTATAAATACAATAAAGGAAGGTAAAACAACTTACTTCATGAGAGAACCAGATAAAGGACCTGAAGCATGCCTGGTACAATCATTCAAGTTAATCGACTCAACATAATCTGGGCAGTGTGCCTTTAGATTCACATGAACCAGATTAGAGACCTGATCCCTTGGTGTTCCCCTGACAGAAGTATAAGTCAACTGTACAGCTGGAAAGAAATTGTAGAAAGTGATTGCTTGCAACTGTACACGCAACAGTGCAATAGACAGTGTAGCAGTCACTTCCCATTGAGAAGAGGCATGTACTAACCAAGATTTGACATCACTAAGGTGATGTCTTTTGTTGTATAAACCTGGTGCAAGGCACAAGACTTCCTCTAACACTTGCAAAAATCAGAAAAGGAAATATTCTCTCAAGTGCTAGCAACAACCTCTCTCAAGAACAAAGATGCTGCAACCTCAAGGACCTGATCCAAGATTGAAGATATCTTAAGTCCTTAGGTTTGTTGAGTCTTTGTTATTTGTTCTTTATTATAACTCCTATCTTGCTTTCTTAGACGCTATTTTTAGAAAACCCAATATCCGTAAACTCTCCAGTTTATGTTGTGACTAGGTTTAGTCATAAGTTAACGTCTTTATAATAGAGTTATTATAAAGTGGCTTGTAATAGTGTTATTACAAGTTAGAGTGAATAAAGTTTTTGTAATAGAGTTATTACAAAGTGGCTTGTGGTGAGAGTATCACAAGTTAGTTAAAGTCTTTGTAACTAGAGAGTCACAAAGTGTCTTGTGGTGAGAGTACCACAAGTTAGTTGAGTTGAATCCTTTGTAATAGAGTTATTACAAAGTGGCTTATAATAGGTGTTTACAAGTTAGTGAACTTGAAAGCCTACAAGTGTAGGGCGTGGTTTTTGTCCCCTTGAGTTGAGATTTTTCCACGTAAAAATCCTCTGTGTTCTTTACTTTCTGCCAAGCTACTGTGGGAAAAATTATAGAACCTGATTCTCTCTACTGGTTGGTTTTACAGTCTGTTGCTTACAGTAGGAACTTATAGAGAATCTGGTTCTCTATACAGTGGGAACTTATCTTTGTCTCATTTTACATACTGGTTCAGTAGTTAGCTCTGTAGGAACTGATATAGGACCAGATCTCTATACAGTTTTGTTCATTAATGTCTTCAGTGGAAACTCATAGAGAACCTGGTTCTCTATACATTCTGGTGGACGCTTAGTTTCTAACAAATAAGTTTTACAAGTTAGCTACAAGAAATGGCAATTTCGTTTTAGCACAACGAATGCTTATGTACTTTTGAAAATGGAAGGAATAAAGTAAAGTCCTTTTATTTCTATCTTATTTCTTATTTGAACGAAGAATTGATTTTATCATTTTAAAGTTAAACAAGTACTTCAAATGCTAGTGCCGTAATGAACAGGAGACGTCCTCTTCAAGAGCACCGTAAACATAAGAGGGCACTCTCTTATAATAACACTCACATTAAAGGGTTGATTTCGGAAGAACTTATACCCGAAATCCAAATGCTTTTGAGGGAGAATACTCCCAAAGCCTTGGATGATCAGGCGCAAATAGTAAAACTTGTGCAAACACTTAAACAAAAAAAAGATGCAAAGAAAAACTTGTGCAAATACTTACACAAAAAAGACGCAAAGAACAAACTTGCAAAATATTCAAACGAAAGTACGCTGAAAGGGAAACTTACACGATACTTGAACAAAAAGCATTTTTATTTACAAAAATGTGCCAAACGATAAAAGTACAAAAGTTTGAAAAGGAAATCAAGAACTAAACTATTGCATCTCCGGAACCCAGAGAAAGAGAAGCATTCGCGCCCCTAGGAGAAAGTGGGTAGATCTATCACCGGTTTGATATACAGGCTTTCTTCATTTTGGCCTTTAGCATCTTCCTTCTAGTTTCTCTTAAATTCTTGAGAACTCAGAATCGGAACCAGAAGAATCGATAGCATCAGGCCTGGACTGAAGACCCCTTTTAGCATTCAACTCTAGTTCATGGGCTTTAGCGATTTCGGCATCAAAGTCAATGACACCCATTTAGCCTCTTCCAAGATTTTTCTCCTCATGTTGCACATGGAATATGTTTTTTCAACAACGAGAGAAGATGCTCAACATTTAAGTTCTTCTTTAAGTTGGTCAACCTTGGCAGAAAATTTTTCCCGCATGGATCTAACGAACCGGAGACTAACATCAAGGTCACGGACAGTACGACTGAAAAGTATATTATGCTCAATGGTCCTTTTATGATTCTCCTCCAATTGGTCATACCTTACCCCGTCGGTAGCAAGCTATTCAGATTTGGAGTTCAAGACTACCTCCAAATTATTCAATCTTTCAGCGGAGGCAGCCTTACGATCAGATGCAGCAAGAACGACATTACGAATTCCAACACATTTTGCCCTAGCTTCTTCAAACTGAACTCTCAACGGGGAGACTTCTTGGCTAAGGGACTCTACTTCTTGCTCGCTTTGCTGCAACCAAGCCTCCACCATAACGGCCTCAACAACTTTAGCTTCCGACTCCGAGAAGTGAGTAACAATTTGGTCCCGCTCGGCCAAAAGTCAATCCCGCTCGGCGGTAAATTCCTCCTTATCTCAAATCAACCTTTGGAGACCCTCGGAATCAAGAAAGTTAGCCTGAAAAACAAATAATGCAAACTCAAAATTCTATTATATCAAAGATAGAAGAAATAACAAAGGAAACAAAGAATATACCGGTGCTGCATTGTGCATGGTATTGTTCAACAAACACTCTCCTGAGAGAGCTTGTATCTTTTCCCTATCTTTTTCTGAAGCCGAAGGCTTTAGATAGTTTGCAAGTTCCACCGGCTAGGACAACAGGTTGCATCCGGTGGAAAATAGAAACCAAAAAGGTAACGCTCTTCCTCCTTTGCGGATCTTCAGTGGGGAAACATAATTTTGCCACAATTTCCTATGAACTAGGGACTGGGGGATAGGGGCATCCTCTTCTCGGGCAGTTGAGGGCGGTGGAGATAATGTAGTAGTTTCTGGTGGTGAAGGAAAAATTGGTGATAAAGGAGACAAAGCTGATAGCGTTGAAGGATGAGAAGTGGCCGCTACAAGCGCATCGCTGTTTATTGGTTGCTCATCAATCGAAGATGCCAGGGACCCGACATTCAGCCTTATGGTACCGAGCACAACAAATAGGATCCGGAAGTGAGAGTTAGTATTTTTCACCATATTATACTCCCCCAGAGTGTCGAGGCATCATCCTCAATTGGTTTAACTAACTCAACAGATTGAGCAATCTGTTGAGTTGAGGAAGATCATCGTCTTCTATGTAGATAAGCCCTTTCCTCGCTGGCTTCCCCATCATCGTCAATCCTTACAATGTCTATAGCTATCCTAGGCAGGGGCCTCATCACCATAACTTTCAGAGATGACTCGGGAGCGGCACTCTTCGCCTTTTTATTTTTCCCCTGGCCATGGAGGAACGTCTTCTTTTTGGTTGTTTGTTCTTCGGTCGGGGACTCCAAGAAGAAGTACTCATCACAGAAGTAGGCCCGAAAACACCTGTCTGTGTAAAGCATCCTGCAGCAGCCTCGCCATATCAGTAGGATTAGCCAAAATGTCCTCCTCGGGGACGACAACTGAGCCCTGGGGTAGACCTAAATCCAACAAGAGAGATAAGTTAAACAATTTCCTTATACGAAAAGGTAAAAAAAAGATGAGTGTGGCTTACCATGGTTTTTGGCCTTCCACCTATATTTAAGGGATAGTTCTTTCCACGTATAGATCTCGTGCATAGTAACGTCCCAAACTTTTTGGACCCACTGGTCTAGGCCTCAACCCTAGATGGAACTCATCGAGTCGCTGAAATAAGTGAAAGAAGAAGGGATAATAACGATATCAAATGATCTTTAACAGAAGAAAAGACAAATAGTGAACTTACGAGTGTGGTTCTATAATTCCGGGAAGGATGAAATCATAGTTGGAATGATGTCCCTGGTGGTGACTGAAATTAACCATTCCATCAACCCACAGTCATTGTCATCATCCATGCTGGATAGCAGAGCATGGTGGTCATGCTTACTGAAATTTATCATTCCCCCACGGAAAATGTTGGGGGAATAAAGGTTCATCAATCGAGTTAGGGTTAGCTCTTCTCCCATCTCCTGGTACAGGTTTCAAAGACAAGCAAATATCCTCCATACAGAAGGACTTACCTGTGCCAAGCACACCTAGTAGCGGTGCAGAACTCCATGATGATAAAGTCAAGCTCCCCACTCAAAGATAACGGTCCCAAGATAAAGGGATACATGTAGAAATATGTAAAACCCTTCCTGGGTAAGGTTACCCGCTCCGCCAGGTCGGGAGCGATCTAAATCTTGACAGTGGCAGTCTTCCTTCACAGCAGGAATACTAGAAGGACAAAAGGAAGAATGATATACGCTAATGGCCCACGTACGAGGGTGAGCGGAAGGATACTTCTCTTTAAAGTCTTTGGTGGTAACAAAACTCTTTGGGATAATAGTGCTTACCGTAGGAGGAGCGGCGTCATCAGCTTTACCTGTGCTCTTTGAAGAACTAGGGTTTCTGGAAGAAGAGGCCATTTTTTATTAAAAAGGAGGGAAGGTTTTCTCTCAAGAAGAAGATAAAAGAAAGGTTGAATACAAAGTACGAGTTGAGTAAAAATAGTTTGAGAAAGTGTAGAGAATTATGAAGTGTAAATGAAGAGGTTTGATGCGTATAAGTAAAGTTATAGGCGGCTAAAATCGTGGCCATATTTACCTCGATAACTGGAAAAAGTGATACTAAATTGTAGGATGGCACGTATTCGGTGTATTAAATGTGGAGAGTTATACGTCTAATCAACCGTCAGAAACCTTTTAGAGGGGATCAGGGAATTTTCCTCAAAAAAGGTACTTCTACCAACTTCCCGGTGACATAAAGGTATGCCACCGGAAAGCAGGGGGACTATCTGTACGGGTAATATATGTTCAAATTTAATGATCGTATAAGAAAGTGACACGTGGTACAGAAAGCAGAAGATAGCTAAACCCGAAGGCAATGATCTCGATTGTCACCAGAGAAAATAATACTCATAACGACAAAATTAATTCCACCATCCGATAGTATCCAATAAAGAGTATTCTACAATATTAAGTGCATGATCCATTACAGAGAATATAAAATTCACTGCCCGCCATTACACATCCTTCAATAGCCCTCATAATTGTCATTAAAAAGGAGCTTAATCCTAGGACCTTATTCCCTATGTGCAGCTATAAATAGTGAGCTCTACCATCATTGTAAGGGGGACGAATTTTCTGACAAGCATACACTATATTCTATCAAAAGCTCAAAAACATTTTACTTTTTTGTCTATTTATATTTGTGAGCACCTAATTTTTGCCCTACATGAAAATAACTCCTAAATATAGACCAAAAATATTTTTAATTGATTTTTAGGAGTTTTTCTTTATTTAGTTGCATTTCATGCATTTTCAATATTTTAAAATCATAAAAAATTGTCATGTTTTAATTTCATGACATATTAGTTTTAATTTGCATTTAGGAATTTAATTTCATAATTTAATTGCATTCATTAAACAAAAATCACAAAAAATTACTACAATAGTCATGTCCACATTTTAGCTTTTAGTTTTAAATTAATTAGTGTTAAATTAGTAAAAAAAAAAGTAAAATTAACTTTACAAAATAATTTAAGGTAGAGCCTAATTTAGGATTTTATTTAGCTTGTTTAATTAATTCAACTAAATTTTTTTAAATCAAAGAAAGAAAGAAGAAAGTTGTCTTATTATTGAATTCAACTAAATCAAAGAAAGTTGTCTTATTATTGAATTGGGTCAAGGCTCAAGAGGCCCAAATCAAGATAAATTCGCCCCAAACCCACTTGCCCGACCCGTTTTTCCCTCACATTAAAAACCTAAACCTAGAAGCCCTAGACTCCTAGACCTTAGACCAAATATTCACCATTTCCCTTACAACAAACAACCTAGAGCCACCTTTCTTCAAAGACATCAATGGCTGTTTAAGATCAGTGAACACAACAGACCCAATTCGTCGCCCGTTTTCCGCCGGGATTCGCCAGAAATCAACCTCCCCATCCTCTTCTCTTCAATAACCCAGCAACGACCATCCCAAACGACCCATCTTCGACCTATAAAACCAACGACAGCAGCTCACACAAATGACCCCTTCTCTTGAACGAAAATGGCGGAAGCCCAGACCCCTCCCCTGCTTCATTCTCACATCTGACTCTTCACCCTCCCTCACTTCTCTGAAAAACGCATACACACAGACTTAAAACGAGAAAGAGAGGAAGTTTGCACTTCAAATTTTAGATCTAGAAAACTTCAAAAGAAGAGAAAAAAAATCGAAAAAAGAGATTAAAAGACCGTTTAGATTTTCTCTTCATGGTTTAATCATTTCTGGGTTTTGAGGGCTGTTTGAGTTATAAATTTGATGTTCGTCTGCTGATTTTGTTATTCCGACTCACTTTCGTCGAGTTTTTCTCGTCGAGTTTACATTTTTGTATTCAACAAATCTTCATGTATATAAAAAGAGGTCCGATTTAGTTGGTTTGTCGCTGCTGATTTTCTGCTGTAGAAACATGGCTGAGTTCGTTTTTCAGTTTTCCGACCTTAAATTTTATTTCCGGTGCTGTTTTCAAGGTAATCCTCTACTACCTCACATATTGTCTCCTAATGTACTGAAGTTTGATTTTTTTCAGATTTATTATAATATGAGATTGTTATCTTTCGTTGATTTACCTGCTATTACTAGTTAGATTTATGCACTTTGATTAGTTCTTAGCATGAGACACTTGCCATCTATTCAATGTTTGAAATCATGGTTCATTACTGATGCATCTGTTAGTATTGTCTGGATTCAAGTGATTTTAAATTTAGTTTCGACACAAAGTGAAGTGCTTATGAACTCGATGAAGATACATGTGGTATGGTGTTCTTGAAGTATAAGCATTCTGTTTGGTTTGATCCCAGCACATCTCTATATTTCATTATTTCAAATTAATTGTAGCTACATTAAGATCAAGGCATGGTGTTTGTTCTTAAAGTTATGTTGTCTAAAGTCTGATGGTTAAATGAGATACTATTGATGTTTCAGCTTGCATACGTGACCCAAAAAGCTTAGTTGATTATGTCTACATAAATCCATGCTTGCTCGTTTGTGTTCAATACGGGCAATTAATTTTGGTGACGCATTATTCTGTTAACGATGTATATATTTTATCTCATATGATGCTTCATTTCCCACCATTGTAAATTTTATTGTTAAAAGTAACTTTAGTGAACATTAGGAAACAATCCAATCATGAACACTCGTAGCTTACTTTAGGCGCGATTAATAAATCATCATGGCCATGGGTACGGTTCCCGTGGCATGGTCACGATTCATAATTCCCAAATTTGGGTGTGCATTTCATGTGATCCGATCGCAATAACTTTGAACAATAATAAAATAAATATGTCACGAATTACGGATGCATTTCATGTAGCGTGGTTCGCGGTGTATTCCAAAACGGCAAGTGTACGACAATTGTAACTTGTTCAAGAAATAATTCCATAAATCCTAAAAGTGAATTAAAATAATTAAAAGCGGTTATAAAGCTAAAAATGCACAAATAGGTATAAAATATGTAGTAAATAAGATAATAGGCCAATATTAATAGTTTAAGTGACCGTGCTAGAACCACGAAACCTGTGAATGCCTAACACCTTCTCCCGGGTTAACAGAATTCCTTATCTAAAATTTCTGGTTCGCAGACTTTTAAATAAAGTCAAATTTCCTCGACTTGGGATTTTATAATAAACCTGTGACTTGGGACACCAAAGAAACTATTCCAAGTGGCGACTCTGAAAAATAAATAAAATAATTTCATTTTGATTAATGTCACTTTAATTGGAAAAATCCCTTATATCCCCCTCGGGTGGGTAAAAAGGAGGTGTGACAATATTGTTCTTGTTGCTCCCGGTAGCTCTGCACCCAGAACCATGATATATGCCGACTATTTCGCTTTAAGGCTAAGTTTCGTATTTTTGTCTAATTCATCTTTTATTTTTTGATCAAATTAATTCACTTGTCTATAAACCACATATAAATTCAACTATTCCATTTTACGGGTAAACATCTACCAAGGAAGTGCATAACATTAAAACTCTAGTTATTTCATATTCTACTAACTCTATATATTTCAGGATGTTCTCATATTACAAACTCGCACAAACGCTGAAGTTAAACGAGAGTTGAGAGCAAAATAGCAAGGTATTTTGGAAGTAATTCATGTGTGATTCAAGTGTGCGAACTTGAAACTACATGAACTAGATAGAAGAACCAGTTCCAAGTGTCTATCTTTTATCCTAATTCAATTGTAGTAGGGCTTTTGAGTTGTGCCTTTCATCTTTCTCTAGAAGTATTTGTACTACATACTCTAAGTGTATTGTTCAAGTTACAGTTAACTTGAAATTATCACAACAGTCTCAGGCTAGTTTCCATAAAGGGTTAGAGGTAATACTTAGGTTTAGAAGTGTTTTGTAAATACCATTTTGGCTTAGTGATTTAGTGAAGTGTTGGGAAAATCCTACTAGGTAGTATGTCGTGATTTTTTCACCTTTTGAGCCAGGTGTTTTCCATGTAAAAATACTATATTCTTTACTTTCTGTATTTACTATTCCGCAATAGTAGCATAAAGAACACATATAAGAACCAGGTCCTTCTATAATCAGTGCACGCAAAAAATTGGATACCACACAAATCAACCCCTCATTTTATGTGGTATTGAAGTATAAAATATTAATTGGAATCAGAGCAGTTTATTCTTGAAGAGGTTAACACCTTAGGAGAATATTAAGATGGGTGCACCACCTGAAAATTGGGAAGGAGAATCCACTGCTAGACCACCACTCTTTAATGACCAGTACTACTCTTGGTGGAAGAACAAAATGAGAGATCACATTCAAGGAGAGGACTATGAGCTATGGAACATTGTCATTGATGGTCCACTAGCTACCTTGAAGAAAAATTCAGAAGGATTAGATGTGCCAAAGACAAGAGTGGATTACAATGTTGAGGACTTGAAGAAATGGAAGGAGAATGCTAAAGCCAAGAAATGGTTTGTTTTGTGGGCTTTGTCCAGATAAGTACATCAGAATCCAAGGTTGTTCCACTACTAAGTAAATTTGGAACACACTGCAAGTGGCCTACGAAGGAACAACTCAGGTGCTCAGTATGAGAACTGTTAGAAACTAAGTGTCCACCAAATTGTATAGAGAACCAGATTCCCTATCAGTTTCCACTATAAGCAACAGACTGTAAAACCAACCAGTATAGGGAATCAGATTCTCTAATTGTTCCCACATTAGCTCGGCATTAAATAAAGAACACAGAGGATTTTTAGGTGAAAAAATCCCAACTCAAGAGGACAAAAACCACGACCTACACCTGTAGGCTTTCAACTTCACTAACTTGTAAACACCTATTACAAGCCACTTTGTAATTACTTCGTTACAAAGAATTCAACTCAACTAACTTATGGTACTCTCACCACAAGCCACTTTGTCACTCTCTAGTTATAAAGACTTTAACTAACTTGTGATACTCTTATCATAAGACACTTTGTTACTCTCTAGTTACAAAGACTTTAACACTCACTAACTTGTAACAACACTATTACAATCCACTTTGTAATAACTCTATTATAAAGACTTCACAACTCGACTAACTCTAGCCAAGACACAAACATAAGGGTTTATGATTTATAAAGGGTTTCCTATACAATGCTTCTAACTAAGCTAAGTAGAAGTTATAAATGAAGAACAAATAACAAAGACTCAACAAACCTAAGGACTTAAGATATCTTCAATCTTGGATCTGGTCCTTGAGGTTGCAACAACTTTGTTCTTGAGACAGATTGTGGCTAGATCTTGAGAGAATATCACAGAAAATGCTCAAGTGAAAGTGTTGTTCCTTGCACCAGGTTGTTATACTACAAAAGACATCACCATGGTGATGTCAATTCACAATGGTGATGTCAAATCTTGGTTAGTACATGCCTCTTTCCAATGGAAAGTGATTGTTGCACTGTTTGCCGTACTGTCACGTGTACAGTTGCAGGCAGTCACTTTCTGAAGTTGCTTTCCAGCTGTATAGTTGACTATACTTCTGTCAGGGGAACACTAAGGGATCAGGTCCCTAATCTGGTTCTTATGAATCTAAAGGCACATTGCCCAGATTATCTTGAGTTGATTAACTTGAATGATTGTACCAGGCATGCTTCAGGTCTTTTATCTGGTTCTCTTATGAAGTAAGTTGTTTTACCTTCCTTGATTGTATTTATACGTGTGTGGCATCACTTACAATGATGTAAGTAAGGTAGGTAGACAACCTTCCATAGTAAGTTGACTGCTGCACTGTTCCTGTATAATAGTATGTGCAGGCAGCAACTTTCCTGCTGGAGAGTTGACTTCATACAGTCTCCTCAGGAACTGATAGGGACCTGTTCCCTCAGCTGTTCCTTCCACTCTGAAGAGTTGAGTTATATCCCACACTGGATCCCAACCTGAAACTTTGTGATCTCAAGGTCTTGTAAATGTGCAACAGGTTTCTTATCTGGTTCTGGATGGTAAGTTTGTTAGATCATCAAAACATAAAGTAAAGTACTTATGCCCATGGTACTTGTAACCTATCAATTTTCCTCTTTTTGATGATGACAAACTTAGAATTGATATTCCCTCTAAGAACCAGATCTCCACATTGTTCCCCCTACTAATCATCCATATTCCCCATAAGAACCAAAGCTAAGGAGCTGATCACAACTGGTTCCTCAAGTTTGTTTGGCAAATCATCAAAACTCAAAGTACCATAACTTATCAATTTCTCCCTTTTTGATGAATGACAAACCAAGAATTATTCCCCCTGAGAATCAAATTCCTTACATGCACTGATCACATTTGGTGCGTACCCAGTTCGTTGAGAACATTTTTCATCATCAAAACATGACATAGTGTAACTTAGAGCAATTTCCCCCTTTTTGATGATGAAAAACCCAAAATTAATATTCCTTTTATGAACTAGATTCCTCACATGTTTCCCTGCGGATCAGACCTATAACCAACATATTATCAGCAACGTTCCCCCTGCGAAGTAGAGCTATTTTTCATGCACTACAATATATCAATTTGATTTTGTTCCTCCCCTATGTTGACACCTATATAACTTTCATGCACATCTATCTTTCACCAAGCAGAGCAGACTTTTACACCCATGTTGACACTTATATAACTTCCCCCTTTGGCATCATCAAAAATAATAATAGAAGAAGCACAACCAAAAAGAAGTTCAGCAACATTAACTCATGCCACTTGGGCAATACAGCATAAACAATTACAAGAAAAACAAGTGAGTGCCATTGCACAAAATAGAGTGATTGCTCATAGTGGAGTAATTATAATAAAAGCACAGTAGTTTCAATGTCATCAAATATAGGGATCAAAAGAAGATAAGAATTCAAGGGAATTTAGAAGGAGTGAAAGACCTGGATCACTGGGCAGGAGGAAAAGTAAGGGTCTAAGGCCTTGATGAGCTTGCCCATTCATTCATTTACTCTCCTTTTATCAATGATCATCTGCTCTCTCAGTTCCTCCACATGTTTCCTCAATCTTTCATTCTCACCCTTCAACTTAGTATTCTATTCTGCCTAGGGTCTATGAGGACCTAGTGCTCAACCTATCTAAGTAGGCTGAACCATCAATCAGATCACCAAGAATCTTCCCGAGCTTCTTCTCATCAAGAAAAAACTCAGCCCCATGCACATATAACATCAGAGTGTCACATAAAACATAGAAGTTTTTACTTCTTCTTCATAAACGTTGGGACTTGGAGGAACAAAGAGGTGATTCTATTTTTTCGAACTCAACAATGTCAAGAGGTTCTTCCATTTTTCAGCAATATCAGAGTCAACATTCTGCCTAACAGCACTTTTGAGACTTCAAAGTCTTCTACCTCTCCAAACCTGATGAGTCAACCTTTTGCTTCTGTAAGGAACCAGGTTTCTTACTCACACTACCCTTTCGTTCCTAGAGCATCCATGTATCCCTCTTTTTCTTCTTCTCAATCTGTTCACCCTTGTCATCTGCTGCATCTTTCTCAGCAACCTTTTCTTTACTTCATTCTCTCTTTCACAATCACATCAGCAGGTTATACTACTTCATTATCAATCAGCCTATTTTTTATCAATCCTTTTTACTGGATCGGAAGTTCGTTTAATCATAAAACTCAAAGAGAAAAAGATCATCATTAAAATTGACTTCATGAGAAGGACTTAAGGGATCAGGTCCCTTATTCAGTCCTCACATTTACCAATTTCTCCATCCTTCAAGACTTTCACACATCCAATAACTTCAGCCTCATACTCTAGAATATTAGATCTACCTTGTTCCCTTTTAGTTAAACTTCCATCAAAATCTACCAAAGACTTTTTGGGGTTTTGATTCTAATGGAGTTAGGATTTTGGAAAGTGAGAGAGTTGATTTCACTTCTGGCATATTTGGAAAGAAGGATTCTTTTGAGACAAGGTTGATTTTGGTTTTAAAGAAAAGAATCGGTTTTAATTGGGTGTACGATAAAGAAGTGCCTTTTTGGGGCAAAGGGTCAGTTCAGAAATGGTTTAATATTTTAGACTTCAAAAGTTAGGAGGAGAGGCAGGAGAAAGGCAGAAATAAATTAATGACATGACACTTCAGTAGCTTAAAAAGGCATATAAGTATTGGTGAGACTACTAACCTGAGTCACAGGAACCAGGTTCCTTGATGGTTTTTGAAAATTTTGAGCAAAGACTCCTAGAAGTCCTATGTCACTCTTACTTATTTTTGTCCAGAAACTGCCATACGTGTATACCTGTGACAGTATAGATTTGAGTTAGATGTCGCCGAAAAAGACTTTTTAGCATTGTACATTTCCTTCTTAACATAGCCAATCATCGAGGGACCAGGTCCTTAGTTGAGCTTGATCAACCCCATATCCAGACGATTTCTTTTAAAATGTTCCCTGCTCAGCGCCTTGGTGATGATGTCTGCTACCTGGTCCTCCGTCTTCCAAAATTTCATACAAATCAGAACCTTTTCAAGATTATCCCTCAAGGAATGATGTCGCATATTAATATATTTTGTCCTCTTGTGTTGTACCGGGTTCAAGCTATAAATATACCAAAGTCTTCAAGATGTTGCTTGATCTATACTAGTTGATCCCAACAAGAAGCAACAACCACATATTCAGCTTCAGCAATAGGAAGAGCCACACAGTTTGTTTCTTTGTACCCCATGAGATCAAGCATGACCCCAGAAAATGTGTCGTTCCAGATGTGCTATTCTATCCACCCGATATTCAACATAATCAATATTAGCATATCCAACCAATTCAATGTTATCTACCGAGGGATAGTATAGAACCAGGTCCTGCATCCCTTAGAGATATCTTAGGATTCTCTTGGCAGCTTTCAGATGAGATTCTTTTGGATTTGATTGAAACCCGGCACACAGACCCACACTAAAAACAATATCTGGTCTGCTACAGAAGTGACCCTATGATACCTCTATACATGGTCTGATTTATAGGGAACCAGGTTCATCCATTCTAGAAAAGTAGCTGTGGTGATGGGAGTGTCAATGATTTTTGATGTCTCCATGTCAAATCTCTTCAGCAGCTTCTTGATGTACTTCTGTTGTCTTATCATTGTCCCCTTGGGAATTTGCTTCACTTGAAAATCTAAGATAAAATTCAGTTCCCCCATCGTACTCATTCTAACTCACTTCCCATCCCATGAATTTTGTAAATTCCTCACATTGAGAGTCAATTGTTGCTCCAAAGATAATGCCATCAACATAGATCTGTACAATGAGTAGGTTCCTTCCTTGTTTCTTCAGAAAAAGAGTGTTGTCAATTTTCCCTCTTGTAAAGCCATTTTTTAGAAGGAATTTTGACAACCTTTCACACCAAGCACGGGGAGCCTGGCTCCTATAACTGTTTTGTTAGTAGGTCGTGGAACCAGGTTCCACACACTGTTCCTTTCAAGTTGACGGAGCTCTTTTTGCATAGCTATAATCCAGTCAACATCTTTCAATGCTTCCTTGATATTCTTAGGCTCTATTTGAGAGAGAAAGGCTGAGAAGGCAAGTGAGTTTCTTGTCTTTATCTGGTTTGAATTCCTCAGCAGCTGGAGTTCTATGTGCAACATCCACAACTCTGTTTTCTGCTTCAGATATTGTGATAGAGGGATCAAGTTCCTCTATGTCGGCTGGAGTCTCATCATCAGTTCTGAGGAACAACGTCCATGTAAATATGGAGTAGTCATCTATAATGACAAAAATACGTACCTCTTTCCTCCTCTACTGGGCATACTCATAGGTCCACATAGATCCATAAGGAGGAGATCAAGTGGCCTTGAGATGCTAACTTCCTTTTTGGGCTTGAAAAAAGATCTGACTTGCTTTCCTTTTACACATGCATCACACACCCTGTGATCCTTGAAGCTTGACTTGAGCAGACCACGAACCAAGTCCTTCTTGATTATTTTGTTACGCAACGTGAAACTTGCATGACCTAGCCTTATGTGCCATAGCTCAGCATTATCATTAACAAGACTCAGACAGCTAAGATCCCATTGTCACTGATTTGGAAAATACCCAGCAAGCTATACTTCAAACCCTTCACGAATACGCATTTTCAATAGAGTGGGAAAGAGACTTCCCGATCCTTGCAACTCCCAGAATGTATCTCTTCTTGCCATTTTCAAAGGATACACTCTCTCATTGCAGGGCCTTGAGTGAGAGGACATCATTCATTCTTCTAATTTTATGCTTGAGCAACCACTATCCATGTACCATTTTTGCTTTTGACTGCTACCTCTCACTTCAGCCTGCACACTAAATCTATGATTAGACTTAGGAATTCAAGCCAGCTTGGGTCCCTTATAATGATACAACAGGCAGATCAAACTTCTTTTTGCCCATGTAGGTAGCACATATTTTATTTTTTGGAAACCAGGTTCGTCATCAGTACGCCTCTTTTCAACAAAAACTTTATTTTTCTGCAAAGACTGAATTTTAACTTTACAAGAGTCCTGTAATGACCAGTTTGACCGCAGTGAGTGCACAACCTATTATCAGCCACAATTACATACTTGCTATGGGGATTATATGAGGTTTTAGCCTTTTGGAACCCGATTCCTTGCATGTTTCCACCATTACTCATGTATATAGACGTTGTTACATCAGAGGACTGAGTCCATTTAAGTGACTTATCAAGATCATTTTTAACCCTTTTTTAAATCCTCCTTAAGTGGTCTATTTTTTTCAAGCTCAGTAACAAGACTTGTTTTAACTTTTTTAAGCTCACTCTCAAGCTCAAGTTTAACCTCACTAGCCACATCTTTACCCTTAGTGTTGTCCATCCATTTTTATTTTGTTCTTTTAACAAGATATATTCTCTAGTTACTTCTTCCACTTGTTCCTTCAAGTCTATAATGGAAACTACCATATCATCCTTCTCTTGTTCTATGTCACCAATTTCTTCTGTTAAAGCATTTTTCTCATTAATGAGGCTATGATAGGCATCAATCTACACATTTGCTAAGGACGTCAATTTTTTCTTAGAGTAAGTTTTTAAATTTCTTTGAACATCAAGAAAACTTACCTCATCTTCCTCATTGTCCTCGTCATCATCAGATTTAGCCATAAGTGCAAAGATTGACTCATATTCATTGTCAACAACCATCATAGATGCATCTCCTTAGTCATCCTCACCTTCAGATTCACTGGAGGAATCTCCCCAGTCAGCCAAAGCTTGCTTCACCATGTCGTCAACAAAATCTCTTCTTTTGAATTTCCTGTTAGGGATTGGGTTCCTCTTAGCTACCTTATCAGTGTTGGTTTAGTAATGATCCTACTTATGAAGAGGGCAGTCTTTAATAAAGTGTCCAGGCTTTCCACACTTATGGTAGCAATCATTTCCTTTGAAATTCCTGCTGGAACTTCCTTTCTTTGGGATCCCACCAATTTTACGAACCATCTTTTGAAATCTTCGAGTGAGATACGTCATTTCAGATTCATCACTACTTGAGTCAGTGAGGGTAGCTTTGAGAACCAAGTTCCTCTCCTCATTGGTTTCTCTTCTTTCAAGATCCTTCTTTATCTTTATCTCATATGTTTTGAGATTTCCAATAAGCTCATCAATAGTCAGCTTCTGCAGGTCTTTGGCTTCAGTGATAGCATTAACCTTACTCTCCCAGGAACCTGGTAGAACACTGAGTATCTTTCGGACCAACTTGTTGTTTGGAATGATTTCACCAAATAAATGAAGCTCATTGATTATGGAGGTTAAATGGGTATGCATCTATTGAGTGAACTTATGCTCTTCCATTTTAAAGAGTTCATTTCACCAAGTGAATGAAGCTCATTGATTATGGAGGTGAAATGGGTATGCATCTCATGAATGGACTCATGCTCTTCCATTTTAAACATTTCATACTCAGTTGTAAGCATATCTATTTTGGACTGCTTTACTTGAGTAGTTCCCTCGTGCGCTGTTTGAAGAGCCTCCCAAATTTCCTTGGCAGATTCATATGCCGAGATACGATTATACTCGTTTGGTCCAATACCACACACAAGAATCTTCTTCGCCTTTAAGTTCTTCTCAATAGCTTTTCGGCCAGCTCCATTGTATTATTTTCTTGTTTTTGGAACAATCCTTATTCCTTCTCCAACAGCCTTCATAGGGACAAAAGGACCATTACAAATCACATCCCAAAGCTCAGAGTCCTCAGCCATTATGAAGCCATGCATTCTTGTTTTCCACCAAGCATAGTATTGGCCATTAAATCTTGGTGGTTAGTATGTTGATTGTCCTTCCTCGAAGTTTGGTGGAGCGGCCATGAAGATCCTTTCTAGGTGTTAAACTTTTAGAAAGAACCCGCTCTAATACCATTTGTTAGAAACTAAGCGTCCACCAGACTATATAGAGAACCAAATTCTTTATCAGTTCCCACTATAAGCAACAGACTGTAAAATCAACCAGTATAGGGAATCAGGTTCTCCAATTGTTCTCACAGTAGCTCGGCAGTAAATAAAGAACACAGAGAATTTTTATGTGGAAAAATACCAACTCAAGGGGACAAAAACCATGCCCTACAGCTGTAGGCTTTCAACTTCACTAACTTGTAAACACATATTACAAGCCACTTTGTAATGACTCAATTAAAAATAATTCAACTCAACTAACTTGTGGTACTCTCACCACAAGCCACTTTGTGAGTCTCTAGTTACAAAGACTTTAACTAACTAGTGATAATCTTATCACAAGTCACTTTGTCACTGTCTAGTTACAAAGACATTAACACTCACTAACTTGTAACAACACTGTTACAAGCCACTTTGTAATAACTCTATTACAAAGACTTCACAACTCGACTAACTTTAGCCAAGACACAAACACAAGGGTTTATGATTTATAAAAGGTTTCCTACATAATGCTTCTAACTAAGCTAAGTAGGAGTTACAAATGAAGAACAAATAACAAAGACTCAACAAACCTAAGGACTTAAGATATCTTCAATCTTGGATCTGGTCCTTGAGGTTGCAGCAACTTTGTTCTTGAGACAGATTGTGGCTAGCACTTGAGAGAATATCACAGAAAATGCTCAAGTGAAAGTGTTGTTCCTTGCACCAGGTTGTTATACTACAAAAGACATCACCATGGTGATGTCAAATCTTGGTTAGTACATGCCTCTTTCCAATGGGAAATGACTGTTGCACTGTCTGCTGGACTGTCGCGTGTACAGTTGCTGGCAGTCACTTTCTGTAGTTGCTTTCTAGCTATATAGTTGACTTATACTTTTGTCAAGGGAACACCAAAAGATCAGATCCCTAATCTGGTTCTTGTGAATCTAAAGGCACATTGCCCAGATTATCTTGAGTCGATTAACTTGAATAATTGTACCAGGCATGCTTCAGGTCCTTTATTTGGTTCTCTCATGAAGTAAGTTATTTTACCTTCCTTGATTGTATTTATACGTGTGTGACATCACTTACAATATATAAGCAAGGTAGGTAAATAGCCTTCCACAGTAAGTTGACTGTTGCACTGGTCTTGTACAGTAGCGTGTGCAGGCAGCAGCTTTCCTGCTAGAGAGTTGACTTCATACAGTTTCCTCAGGAACTGATAGGGACCTGTTCCCTTAGTTGTTCCTTCCACTTTGAAGAGTTGAGTTATATCCCACGCTGGATCCCAACCTGGAACTTTGTGATCTCAAGGTCTTGTAAATGTGTAACAAGTTCCTTATCTGGTTCTGGATGGTAAGTTTGTTTGATCATCAAAATATAAAGTAAAGTACTTATGCCCAAAGTACTTGTAACCTATCAAGAACTTTGTTGTGAAGGATGGATAAACCATTCAGGAGATGTACACAAGATTCACTACATTGACAAATGAACTAAAATCTCTTGGAAGGATTATCCTTGAAGAAGAAAGAGTCGAGAAGATACTCACTAAGGTTTTGCCAATCACTTGGGAGAGCAATATCACTTCCATCCAAGAATCAAAGAATATTGCCACTCTCCTACTAGATGAATTGATCGGGAGTTTCACTGTCTATGAACTTAGGAGACAAACCATGAAAATGAATGTACCTAAGAAAGGAAAGGAAAGGAAAGGATGTACCTAAGCACTTATGGCCATTGGAGAATCTGATGAAAAAATTGAGGTAGATATCTTTCATCTCAAAGACAAGAATAAATTTTTCTCTAAAAAAAGATTATCTGAGTTATTACTCGAATTAATTGATGAATCTGAGGATGTGAATAATGAAAAGGAACAACTGTCAAAAGAATGTGTGGTTTTGAAAGCCAAGTGCAAAAACCTGGAACTTAATGCTTGTGAAACTAAAAGTGAAAATACTGTGTTGAAGAATCAGGTTCATTCACTTCATACAACTATCCTACAACTTAGCTCTGAAAATTTAAAATTGAAATTAGGAACAGGCAAAAAGACAGTTGATCACACACAACTCACGTTAGAAGAAAATGTAGGAAAAATAAAAGATGAGTTGTATAAGAGGGATGAACTGGTAAGAGTCATAAAGAAGGATCTGAAAAGTTTAAGCATGAGCTATATAGAACTTGTAAATGGAACAGGTCCTCCAATGCACATTCATGGCTACAAAAACATCATAGTGGCAATAGAAGAACACTTGGCTTTGGGAACTCTGTATCTAAGTGGGATCCCAAAATAAAGTACCTCACACTCTCTGAGAACAAGATTTGCACACAATGTGGTCACTGGTCACTGCAAGAGTGAATGCACTGCAAAAGAGAAGGCAAGTCCAAAGAAGAAAAAATTTGTTCTAGGGAAAAATAGGCTGCCAAGTTGGGCTAAAAAGAATTTGATTTATCTTTTTGCCTATAGAAAGGGACCCAAACTAGTTTGGGTTCCTAAGACTAACCCCTGATTTCTTTTGCAGATCTAAGGGAAGGGAAGCAGCCAAATATAGTACATAGACAGTGAATGTTCTAAGCATATGACAAGAAGCAAGAACCAGTTCCTTTCACTTGAGGACCTTAAAGGGGGTATTGTCTCCTTTGGAAACGAAAAGAAAGGTGAAATAATTGGGGTTGGAAAGGTAGGTAAGACTGATTCTCACTCTATTGAGAATGTCTACTTGATAGATGGACTGAAATACAGTCTAATAAGTGTATCACAATTGTATGATAAAGGTAACATTGTAGCATTCACCTCTACAACATGCTTTGTGATTAATCTACCACTGACAAGATAGTTTTGCAGGAAAAAAGAATGAATAACATATATGTGGTGGATCTGTCCATATTTTCAAAAAATGAACTCACTTGCTTAATTAGGTTGGATAATGATCCCCTCCTTTGGCACAAGAGACCTGGACATGCCAGTCTAAGCCAACTTAACAAATTTGTCTCCAAGAACTTGGTGATAGGCCTGCCTAACATTATGTTCAAAGAAGATAAAGTTTGTGAGACTTGTGCAAGGGAGAAGCAGGTAACATCCTCTTTCAAAAGCAAGAAAATGGAAAGCACCACCAGGACGATGAAACTAGTTCATATGGATCTTTGTGGACCAATAAGAACATTGAGCAGATGTGGTAAGAGATATGTTATGGTGCTTGTTGATGGTTACTCTAGGTTTACTTGGACACTGTTTTTGACATCTAAAGATGAAGCATTTGACATGTTCACTTCTTATATTAGAAAAACTCAAAAAATAACTAGGTAATCAACTTGCATTAATTAGGTCTGATCATGGTACTGAATTTGAGAATGCTAAATTTGCTGAATTTTGTGATGAGCATGGAATAAATCATAACTTTTCTGCTCTAAGGACTCCACAACAAAATGGAGTAGTTGAAAGAAAGAATAGGACATTGGAAGAAATGGCTAGGACTATACTTCTTGCTATTAAACTGCCACACAACTTTTGGGCAGAACTGTGAACACTGCATGTTACATTATAAATAGGTGCATGACTAGACCTATTGTTAAGAAGACTCCTTATGAGTTACTTAAAGGGATAAAGCCAAATATATCCCATCTTAGGGCATTTGGATACAAATGCTTTGTGTACAATAATGGTAAAGACTCCCTAGGTAAGTTTGATCCTAGAAGTGATGAAGGAGTATTCTTGGGATATTCTTCACATAGTAAAGTTTATAAGATTTATAACAAAATAACTATGTGTGTAGAAGAAAGTGTACATGTGATTTTTGATGAAACTAACATACTCTCTAAGAGGCAAGAATATGCTGATAAAGCAATTGGGCTGGTAAGAAACTCAAATGAAACCACAACCCAGACTGAAGCTGCACCAGAGGAAGGAATAGGTGATGGAACATGTCCTTCCACCCATGGAAACCTGATAGGGGGAACTGAACAAAGAGGAACTGATCCCCAAACCTCGAGGGAACCTGTCCACGAACTTGTTCCTTAGTAACAAAACATTAAAGGAAAATCAAAGGGAAACTAGTTGGTCGTGAAACCACACAAGTATCAAAGTTCTCATCCCATTGAGAACATAATCATTGATCCAACCTCTAGAATCACAATTGAATCTTCTTTGAAGAATCTTTGTGCTTTTGATGTTTTTTGTCTCTTATTGAACCTAAAAATATTGTTGAGGCTTGGAAGGATGTAGACTAGGTAAATGTAATGCAAGATGAACTCAACCAATTTGAGAGAAGTCAAGTTTGGCAAGACCCAAGGACATATAAATAACTAGCATATAATGGATCTTCATAAACAACTTGACGAAGATGGAACATTTACATGGAACAAGGCAAGATTGGTGGTTCAAGGATATAGTCAAGAGGAGGACATAGACTGTGATGACACTTTTGCTCTAGTTATAAGATTGTAAGCAATTAGACTCCTTAAAGCCTTTGTTTCTTACATGGAATTCACTCTCTATCAGATGGATGTCAAGATTGCCTCCCTCAATGGCTATCTAAAGGAAGAAGTATTTATCTAGCAACCTCTGGGCTTTGAAAGCAAGTAATTTCCTGATCATGTGTACAAGCTTGACAAGACACTTTATGGGCACAAGTAGGCTCCAAGAGCATGGTATGAAAGATTGTTAAAATTCTTGCTTGAGCATGGCTACAAGAGAGGTAAAGACAATACTTTGTTCTTGAAAGAAAAAAGTAAGGATCTCTTGGTAGTTCAGAAATATGTTGATGATATAATCTTTTGAGCAACTACTGATAGGTTAAGTGAAGAATTTGCTAAACTAATGGGGAGTGAATTTGAAATGAGTATGATGGGTGAGCTTAATTTTTTTTAGGCTTACAAATTAAACAAAATTCAAATGAAACTATGATCCATCAACAGAAGTATGTGAAAGAGTTGCTTAAAAGGTTTAAAATGGAAGATTCCAAAGAAATCAACACTCTTATAGTAATAGCAACAAAATTGGATACAGATGAACCTTGATCAGAAGATGTATAGGGGAATGATTGACTCTTTGTTATATCTCACTATTAGTATACCTAATATTTTTTCCAGTGTAAGCCTTTGTACTAGATTTCAGGCAAATCCAAAGGAGTCTCACTTGACTGTTATCGAGAGTATCTTGAGATACCTAAAAAGGCACCACTGACATTTGTCTATGGTATCCAAAATGTAGTAATTTCAACTTAGTGGGATATGATAATAATGATTATGTAGGTTTTCTTATGGATATAAAGAGCACCTCAGGTATGACACACTTTCTTGGCTCATGTCTTATGTCTTGGGCTACCAAAAAGCAAAATTCTGTGGCCTTGTCTACTACTGAAGCTAAGTATATGGTTGATGCCTCATGTTGTGCTCAATTGTTGTGGATCAAACATCAATTGATGGACTTTGGAATTGATGTAGGTTGTATCCCCATCTTTTGTGATAACACTAGTGTAATTAGTATAACCAAGAACCCGATTCATCACAAAATAGCTAAGCACATAGATGTTAGACATCACTTTTTGAGGGACAACCATGAAAAAGGATTGATCACTGTAGAATTTTGTGCTACTGACAAGCAAATAGCTGACATCTTCACAAAAGCTCTAAGTAGAGATCACTTTGAAAGGAACAAGTTAGAATTAAGGATGATTAAGATCACCTAAAAAACTAATTCTAACTTAATAATTGGTTATATAATTTGTGAATTTTGTACATAATTAGATTAGATTTTGTTCAGTCTCACACTTTCACTAGTATACACAAGAGAATTCTCAGTGAAGAACTTGATTCATCAAGATTATATGGTATGCACTCTCCACTCTGCATATTTTGAAATAATTATAATTGGATCATGATCAAAAAGAGAGTGACATTTAATCCCAATCTCCCTCAAAGCTTATCCATTACAAGCGAACTAGTTTCACCAAAAAGAGTCCCACACGGCATAATCGCCTAGATTCTAGGGAAGACTCCAACGTCTTTTCAAATAGACTTTCCCAGTTTGATTAGACTTCTGAGCTTCTAAAAAGCTACCGTTATCCACTTAAACTCTCCCTCTTTAAATTGATTTGGCCTTACCCATTTTCTCACTTCTAAATTTTTAGCCGCCAAATATTCTCTCTATATTCTCCCATCTCTTCTATACGCACATCTACATACATCAATGACAAACCTTTCTAAAAATCCCTCACCACCACCAAAAGAATCATCAACTACACCATCAATCACACTTTCAACCACACTCACCTTTAATAAAGGAAGGTTCAAGATGCTTGCTCGTAAAATAGTCACTGGAGGATAACAAATCAAAAAAATAAATGAGAAATTGAGGGTAAGCCAGGTAGAAGAACCCCATAAATCTAAAGAATCATCTAAGTCTGCAACTAAGGGGAAATAAACTATTTCATCTTAAACAGAACGGGTAACATCTGGTCTTAAGATGGCGTCTGAGGTAATTTTTGGACTTGCTAAGAATCTGAAGAACATATTTGTTCTGGTTGGAACTATTACTATGGTAGAAACCACTGAATCTGAAAAAATTTGTAGTAAAAAAAAAAGAAAAAAAGAAAAAAAGAAAAAAGAAAAAGAGAGTAAGGGTGCTCAAGTTGATGTGAGGGGAAAGGGAAAAGAAAGAGTTATTGAATCTTCACCTAATCCTACTTAGTTGACTGAGGAAATAAGGGCTATGGTGTTGTGGAGTGAGGAAGCTGCTGAGGAGGAAACAAGTTGGAGAGAAGAAGGGGTAATAGGTCTAGTGATACAAGTGCAGCTGAGGGGCTGGTTAGTTGATGAAGAGGTTTTAAGAATCTGTTCCATCTATGCAGGAACCCCTCAAAGACCTATTAAAACGAGTGTTTGACAACTACAATACCAAAAAGAAGAAGGTTCAGGAGTTAAAATTCCTGGAACTACTAGGGAAAACAAGAAGATAAAGGCTGCCTCTTCTATCCCTGTAGAGACTCCTCCCACAAGATGAAGAGCTACAAGGAGTCAGAAGAAGCAGAGTGAGGTTGAACTGGAAAGAGCCTTAGAAGAGAGTAAAAGAAAATCTGCTGCAAAGGGAAAGAAGAAAGTGAGTGAGCCTGTTGAGGCAATTGAAATTGAGGAGATGGACCTGGTCCTTCCTAATGAAGACAAGGTAGAGGAGGTGGGGGCTACGACTCCAAAGGCAAAGAAAAGAAAGACTTCCCAAAAGAAGTCGCATACAAAGACGGTTGATGCAGAACCTTCTACCTTGGCAAAAAGAACTAGGTCTACCAAAAAATCTAGGAAAGTACAAGTAGTGAAAGAAGAGGAAAGTGAAGAAGAAGAGGAAACTGATAAAGAGCAGTACAAGATGGTTAAATTTGGCAAAAGAACGATATTGAAGGGTAGAATCCTCAAGGACTTGGAGGATGAAGGCATGGTGATGCTGCTGGAGAAACTACAACTTCAATGTTGGAAGGGCATGGTCCTTCATATGGAAGGAAAATTTACCAAAACTGAGATTGTGGACTTCATGGCAAATTGTGAAATAAAAAATTGCAGGGTCACCGGTGTGGTAGAAGGGGTGACTATGAGTTTTGACGACAAGAAATTGGGAGCAATTCTAGGGGTACTTGCTGAAGGGTACAAAGCCTACAAGAAGCTGAAATGGTCAAGCCTAGAAATCCTTCCCACATCCCTTGCCATTACAAGAAAAATTGCTGACAATGATTTAGAGCTACAGCCTAAGGCTGTGTACAAAAGTGAGATGAAGTCTGCCCATAAGTTGCTCTTTGAATTCATCAACAGGGTTGTAGTACCCAGGCTGGAAAGAAGGCACATTTCCACCTTCATGGACCTAGTCCTTATGGAGTGTCTAGATAGTGGAAGGCAAATCAATTGGCTGGGTTTTATCATCCACCTCCTTGATAGGGTTCTAACAGGCACCAAAATGCACGCCATACCCTATGGATTCATTCTCACTGTTGTGCTTGCTCACTTCAAGGTACCCCACAAGAAATGGAATGTTAGTACAAACAAAGATCACTTTGGGGCTAACACCTTGACTGCATATGACTATGATGTCCATATTGCTCCCAAAGAACCTGGTTCATCCAAGAAGGTTCTTGTGAACAATAAAATGAGAGCCTTGGTGCAGGAGAGTGGGGATAATGATGCTGAGATTGAGAGGCTGAAGAAGAGGCTGACTGCAGTAGAAACTAAGAGGGATGCTCTCGGGACTGAGCTTGCAAAGGAAAATGAGAAGAATGAAGGCATTCTTCATGACATGTTGAAACTGCTTCAGGCCAGAACCCAAGAACCTGGTTCTTCCCAGCCTTAAACCCTTCCTAGCCTAGTTAGAAAACCAGTGACCCGAATGGGATGTTTCTTTTTTGTTCTTCTTGCTAGTGGTGCAGTACTGTTATTTCTTTCTATGCTTTGTAGATGACTCTTATCAATGCTAATCAACTGCTTTTACTCTAATTGTTTGTTGATGGTTCTTAGATGGATAATATCCTTAGATTGATAAAGATAAAATTGAATCCATGATTGCATTTGAAGTAGCCCCAGTGGCCATGAGTAAGATCTAATAAAATCTAGTTATCTAACATAATTATGCAACTTTTCGATGATGCCAAAAGGGGGAAGATAAGTACTTTTTACTTTGGACTGTGATGTTTATAACCTAATGAACTTGGTCCTTGATGATTTATGATTTTAAAATGAAAAGTGTTCTAACATTATATTGCTGTTGAGCCGAGTTGAAACAGGTCTCATG
Organism: Nicotiana sylvestris; assembly: GCF_000393655.2. Lineage (NCBI taxonomy): Eukaryota > Viridiplantae > Streptophyta > Magnoliopsida > Solanales > Solanaceae > Nicotiana > Nicotiana sylvestris. Next base: position 67,396,587 of record NC_091066.1, read on the forward strand.
GTTATGAAAAGCACAAAGTTTGTCATCATCAAAAAGGGGGAATTTATTGGCCTAAATAAGTGTGTTTTGATGATTGACAAAGAAACTCAAGCATGAATCAGGTCTATACACAGTGTACTCAGACACGGGCAGATTCAAGCATAAGGCATGCACGTGAAGGAGATAAGCTTAAGTTGTTATATCTGATATCTCCTGAGCGAAAAGGTTGCATAATAAGAAGCAGGACTCCTTACTCGAAGAGAACTCTATCCTAGATAAGAGAGGAGTTAGAAGTTGAAGATAACTAGAACTCTTCCACCAAGGAAGAGTATAGCATTAGAAATCTAGTCATTTCCTATTCTACTAACTCTATATATTTCAGGATGTTCTCATTTTATAGGCACACACAAACGCTAAAGTTAAACGAGAGTTGAGAGCAAAATAGCAAGGCATTTTACAAGCAATTCCTATGTGATTCAAGTGTGTGAACCTAAAGCTACATGAGCCAGATAGAAGAACCAGTTCCAAGTGTCTGTTTTTTATTCTAGTTCAATTGTAGTAGGGCTTTTGAGTTGTACCTTTCAGCTTTCTCTAGAAGCATTTGTACTAGATACTCTGAATGTATTGTTCAAGTTAGAGTTAACTTCAAATTGTCGCAACAGTCTGAGGTTGGTTGCCACAAAGAGTTAGAGGTAATCCTTATGTTTACAAGAGTTTTGTACACGTTGTTTTTGGCTCAGTGATTTAGTGAAGTGTTGGAAAAATTCTTACTGGGTAGTAAGTCGTGATTTTTTCATCTTTTGAGCCAAGTGTTTTCCATGTAAAAATATTGTGTTCTTTACTTTCTGCATTTACTATTTCGCAATAGTAGCATAAGGACGCATAGAAGAATCGGGTCCTTCTATAATCAGCGCACACGAAAAATTGGACACCTCATAAATCACCCCTCTTGCGTGGTATTGAAGTATAAAACATCATATTTATAAGCCAAAATTTTTCATAATCATACTCTTCCTCCGTTAATCTAGTTAATTTCTTCGCTCTATTTAAAGCTGAGTTGTATTGTTTGCGTAAATAAATCGGCCAGTTAGATCGAAAGTAAGAATTACTGACTTTATAATTTATTCAATTGGAAAAAATATTTTCTTATACAAATTGCTACCTCTTTAACTCGGAGAAAAATAAATGAGCTACTTGAAGACCATAATTGTTTTATTACTGTCCAATAATAAAAGAGAATCGCCATTTGGATTTTGAGGTTCTTGGAACATTCGCTACCTCATTTGACAATAAGATATTGTATTCATCCTATCATTATTTGACTAACCTGTCGCCTTGCCGGCCTCTTCCTGCTTCTCGTCAAAATTAAACAGATGGAGTCTACAAAATTGCGCACAAAAAATCTGTTTGATATTAATGGTTTTGTACCGCTAGATAAAGGTTTGGTTTAACCACTAATAGCTATTTGCAAAGAGTTTACGCTCTGTACTTTATAGTGTCAAAATACTGTGATCCAAATAATATAATGCATGCGGAAGCTAACAAAAAGAACTTTTAATGTGAATATTATTGTTATTGTTGTGAGAAACAGAGATCTTAGTTTATAAATGTCCAAGACTTTTCCCCAAGAAAATGATAAGGCATCTAAAGAAAATTTATTCTTTTTAAGAGTCTTTTTCCCTTTCTTCAAGAAAGAGAGTCCCAATAAATTAGAAATTCAGGACAAATCTATAACAAAATATCCACTATTAAGTTAGAATTGTCATATAGCACTAGGTAATCTCTTGTATTAAATTTGACACAGTAACTTAAAAATACTACAGTAATAATATGTTACTACTATGTAATTGGTTATATAGTGTGTATAGATTAGAGTAAAAAAAAGGGGAAAAGGCGGGCCAAATATACCTCTCTACTTTTGGATAATGTTTATATTTATTCTCCATTATATTATCCGGTCAAATTTCTCCATATCGTTATACTATTCGGCCAAATTTATCCCTACCATCAACAAACTTTTAATAATTACCATTTGATTTGTTAGGTAATCCAAATTCTTTCATTTTTTTTATTTAAATCACTTGTTGTTCTTCTTGCTCCACTATTTTCAGAAATTACTATTGATGTGAATGCTAAAGGTACTAGACTATACAAATTATTCATGGATATTTTTAATTACCATTGCACTCACTTCTCTTCTTGTGATAATGAGTTTAGAATTGGTTTAAAATTTTATTTATTTTTCAATCATATAGACACCGCATAATTTAATGGGTCTATTTATTATGTATTATATGCAACTACTCATCATGTATGTATATGTATATTCGAATATATATTTTGTTATTGTCTGGTTAGTATAAGGTTCGATCGACTAACTTAAAAGTGCACAATACGCATGCATTTGATTAAAGCATACTTGAATTTGACAATGTAAACCGTAAAGTCTCCAAGAAAGTTCAACTTCTATTACTAATACTTGCAAAGTTCTCCGTACATTTGGTGCAACGAATTGATTAAAGTTGGTGGGTGTTGTAAGTACTTTTGGAATTTAGACAAGCTATCTAATTTATATTCTTCAATTTACAATACTTTAGTTACTAACTGGTTTTTTATTTTAATATTTTTTTTCTCTTATTTTCTTTTTTCAATTAAGAAAGCAGGTAAATGTCAAATATTTTGAAAATAGAAATAGTGAATCAAGAAGAAGAACAAGTAACTTAATTGAAATGATTTGGGAGATTTTGGATCACCTGAAGGTCTAGGGTAATTTTTAAAAGTTTGCTATTAGAAGTTAGATGTAAATAATATTTGAAAGTAAATGACTATATTTGGACCTTTTCCTAAAAAATATTATGACTAAAATATACCTGACTTAAACTTATTCGTAAAGCCCAAAAACGAGGGTCCCATTAGAAAAGGACATTGTATACACAAGTGGACTGAAGTTGTCTCTGCTGTTACAAGATTATGATTAAGACAAAGACATGGATCAAACGCATAATTTCATTAATTATAATTATAACTTGCACATCATCAACAAATCTATTCTCTTGTGGTCCGTGTGTTTCACATGTTAATTCCAGTTCCTCTAAATTTATTTGAATATTTGTCTCATTGTCTGCCTTTAGTGGGGTGAATGTGTCTTTTCACTATATATTTTGTGGGGATCGTATGTCAAATCAAGAAGATTGAAAGATTATGGATATCTAAGTAGGCCTGTATCTAAGAATGGGTAGTTAAGTGGTGTAGTAAATTCCACGTATGGTTCAAAATTTAACACTAGTTGGAAAGTTCAATTTAACATGTGAACACTTGGCATATGTGTACATGCTTTTTATATGGGGAGTCACTTTCTAGAGCAGCTAATTAATTCACGTTTGGAACATAACAATTGGTAAATGTGATTCGAAGAATCTAGCTGACGGATCGTAATATCAATGTCAAATGGTTCTTGTCTTGACAATAATAAGAGCTGTGATTGTCCAAGGGTTGTAGTAGAGAACTAAATTGAAGGACGTGATAAGTGTATTCGGTTCTATATATTGTTAAAGTATATTATCTATCAAACAAACACAACTAGTAAAACTTGAAGAAGAGAAAAAAGATTTTCCACCTTGTTTTCGAAAAGAATCCGAACTTTTTTTCTTGTTTTTCTGATTTTTTTTTAAAACCAAATACCAAGAAAGGTAATTAAAGTTGTCATTTTTTCTTAAAGTTTGTACTCGTCAAAGTATATGAAATAAATAGAAACGGAATAAAGTATTACTTCTTTTACGCGCGAATTTGTATATATCTCTTTGTTGTTTGAACAAGTTTAATATTTTATTTCAAGTTTTTCGGACAATATCAATTAATTCAGTTCAACGCCCATATGCACGAATTCTAAAAATAGAGAGTCAGCGGCAACCTGAATAGAAAGAATAAACAGCGTAGTTGAGGTCAGAAAGTTAGCAGCCCACAGCTGTTGTCAAAATGCAACGGAGTATTCCTTCCTAAAAAACAGCGTACTGTGTCTCTGATGTATATAAGTCAGAATCCACAGCTGTTGGTTGAATGTTCCCGCGTATATTATTATTATTATTATTATTATTATTATTTAAAAGAAAGATTGGCCCGAATTCAGCTTACAGGCCCTGTGCCTCAGGTTGTGCCCTAAATTATGGACTATCTGACACTTTTTAAGAGGAGAGCCATCAACTATGACTGATTTTCTCTTAACTATATATATATATGTTGACCTTCGGCGAGGAACCCGCCCCTGTTTTCCATCCTTACTTTCTCTTTGTCGTCATCTTTATCTTCTCAAATTAGTAAGTTCTTCAGTTATTATTTAGAAGTTCATTAGAAGTACTAAGAAAACATTTTTCATTCCAATACAATTTTTTTACTCTATAAGTATAAAATGTGACTTTTATGTATATATTTCAAAGCAATAAAATTGACCGCCCACAGGTGTTGGGCTTTGTCCTTAATTCCCAGGTGAGTCCCTTCAGTTCGAACTTTAACTACTAGATGCTTAACTAACCTCTATTACGAGTATTGGTTAAATATTAAAAATGAATTTGAATCGTTAACGTGCATTTTCTTTTTAATATTGTCAACTAGTGTTGAAGGACCCAGACTCGCAGAAGTACACCCAATTGCCGTTCAAACCGAGCGCAGTACCTAAATTGATTTCGAAATGGTTCAAAATGCCGGACATACCGAAGAATGATGGAACTTCGGACCCTCAGGAGCACATCACAACCTATATAATAGCGGTGAAAGGAAACGACATGGCCCAACATGAGATTGAGTCAGTCTTGCTGAAAAAATTCGGGAAACCCCTCACGAGGGGAGCCTTGACATGGTATTCACTCCTGCTCAAACTCTCGATCGATTTCTTTGAAATACTCGCATATTCTCTCATCAAGGCCCATGCCAGGGCCAGGAAGGTCTAGGCCCGGGAGGCGGACATATATAGAATTTCGCAAGGAGAGTCTAAATTGTTGCGTGAGTTTGTGATCGGGTTCCAAAAAGAGAGGAAGTTGTTACCGACCGTGCCAGATGAATGGGTGTCACACCTCCTTTTCCCCGAATGGGATAGAGGAGTTTTTCCAATTTAAGTGACATAAATCGAAATGAGATTATTTATTTATTTCAGAGTCGCCACTTGGAATAATTTTATGGTGTCCAAGTCACTAGTTTATTTTAAATCCCAAATCGAGGAAAATTTGACTTTGTTTAAAGTTTGCGAAACGAGAAAAACTAGGTAAGAAATTCTGTTAACTCGGGAGAAGGTGTTAGGCATTCCGGGTTTTCGTGATTTTAGCACTGTCGCTTAGCAATTTATACTTGTCTTATTTTGTCTCATTACTCATTTTAGGACCTATGTTTTATTTTACATTTTACCTCTATTAATCACTTGATTAACTTAAGATGAATTATGCGTACGTATACTTGTTTAGTTTTATTGTGCCAAAACTCATGTCACGCATACGTATACCCAATTCATAATACTTAGTTTATTTAAGAAAAAGGTTTGGTCAAAGTTGCACGAACACATACTTTGAATTTATTTGAAAAATCGCAATCACCGCGCCTAAAGCATTTTTACAAATATTTGATTAAGGCATTTTATTCACTAAATGTTTGGCCATGGTCACGCGAACGTGTACCTTGGTTTATCTTGGGCATCACAACTATGTCATGCATTTGTGTACATAATTGTGATAGTTAGTCCAATTTAAAGTGTACCTAAAGTTATGGTTATGTATCCTACATCACGTAACTAGGTGTAAAGGTTCAATACTATGTGAGATATTTATTTGAATCAAATGAGGCAGTTTATGTATTAACTGCTAAACAGGACCAGATTTAAAAGTTTGGGGGGTCTGACAAGGACTGAGTCCAAATGAACTCTAGCCCGAGACATATATTATCAGTTATTGGATGGGCTAAGGAATTTATTTCGAAAAAACGAAGACAATTTGGGCCTGCTTGAGTCTAATTGACCCTGGCCCAATGCATATTTCAAGGCAACTATACAAGTTTAGGAAAATAAACGATTTGGGCCTAGTGATCATGAGTCCAAATGACTCTGGCCCAATATTCATTTGTTGACAAATAAATGAAAGTGATTTTTATATTTCTATTCCATATAGTAAACTATATTACCCTGAATGTTCATGTTTAGTAACTTACCCTACTTACACAAGTTTTGTTTATAAAATATATACATTCTACCTTAAAAGACTCCCAATGTTACACCATTTTCCTTTTTTCCTTTACATCATAATTCATAAGCCTACGCCACTTCAAACGGGTGGTTTGTCTCTGCTTTTTTATTTTTCTAGTTGGAATTAGAAAGAGCCCCAGTCATACTTATTTAGCAAAACTCATAAAAAGGTCATCATCGTTTGCCTGGCTTTTCAAATCTCTTAATCCAATTGATTTTTCTCCAAATTAAAAAACACCTACCGTCTTTTCAAAAAAATACAAGGCTAATACCAAAATATATTTTTCAAATTGAACAAAAGAAAAAGATTTTCTTCTAATTGACACCTGATAGATTCATAAAGCAATGCCCTTGTCTCCACTACAAAAACTTTTACCTAGAGCGACGCTGCGCTACCATTCCATCTTCTCTGGTAGATATATAACAAGCTTATGACTTCTATTCTAAATTGTAGAGCCTAAAAAATAATTAACTGAACTTATACGCCTTATACTACGATCTTTCTTGCATCTCTATCACTCTATGGGACCCATCGAGCAAAATATGTTATTTTACACGATAGATAAGTTGTTTTATACAAATTTTATGCAATATGTCTTTTTTATATTTTGTATCTAATTTATACATAGTAAAAATAAATTTCATCAACTAATTATATATTATACAATTTATCTACAACTATCACACATTATTTCTACCCAGTTAAATACAACTACAATAACATATAACTTAAATACAAGCTTTATACAATATGTCTTTTGTATATTTTGTATCTGATTTATACATAATAAAAATAAATTTCATACAACTAATTATATATTGTACAACTTATCTACAATTTGTGTATATTATTTATACTCAGTTATATACAACTACAATATCATACAACTTAAATATAATTTTTATACAATGTTGTACAACTTTCATACAATAGTTAAATAAATAAAAGAAAAATAAATAAACAACAGAATACAATTTTTCTACAAATTTTGCTATATAATGTATGTCATGTCTTCTTCTTCTTCTTCTTCTTCTTCTTCTTCTTCTTCTTCTTCTTCTTCTTCTTCTTCTTCTTCGAGTTTCAATCTGATATTCAGCCAAAATCAAGTCTAATCTTCACCAAAACCCTTCAAAATTGAGATATAAACTCCAAACCATATTCTCAATTATTTGCTACAACACCCAATCCTAACAAATAATGATTTTTGAAAAACCAAATTCGAATTCAAAGCTTCAAAGTTTTTTAATGGTTGTCAATGGTGGAATTGCTGCTCTCTTTTCCTTTGCTTTATATTACTGAAATTTGGGATTGAGAGATAGAGAGAGACGTAGAAAGAATTCTTAATTCTTTGTAATAACATCCAATCCAAACAAACAATGTCTTTTATAAACCCAAATTCGAATTCAAAGCTTTAAAGTTTTTTAATGGTTGTCAATGGTGGGGGGCTACAGATTTTCGCTGGTTTTAGAAGAGGAAATAGTGGGTGATTGAAGAGGAAATCGTGGGGTATGATTTGATATGTGGATGAGAGGGTGAGATTTGGAGAGAGAAACTTGGGGGGAGTGGGAATATACGGTAAAGTTAAATTAGAAGACTAATTAATACCATTAAAACCCAAAAAATGTACATAAATGGTAATTACGTATATAAAAAGTAATTATATTAAAATTAAGCATGAAGGGTAATATAATTTACTATATGACATAGAAATGTAAAAATCCCTAAATGAAATTACTAACAAAATTTGGGTCTAATGACAATGAGTCCAAGTGACCCTGGCCCAATGCATTTTTGTGTGAGTAGGTTTGAAATAAAAATTTGTAATGACATCTCTAGAGTTTTACCTATATTTTTATCTTTTAAAAAAAAGGGTTTTTGAATAGATTACAACAAATCGAAATTTTTGTTTAATTTGGATAATTTTCATACTGATTTGCCTAAGTCTTTTATTTCTTATGTTAAAGTGCTAAGTTTAAAACTCATTTGTTTTTAAAAATATTAAAGTAATTGTCTCTACTCAAATTGTTTGTTTAATTTAATGACTCAAACCTAAGATACAATTCCAGGGACCTAATTGGTTTGGGCCTGAAACTGTATTAGGGCCTGCTACTTGGTTTACTTGTAAACTTTTTTTTTTTTTTTATGATTTTAAACTAATAGCATCAGAATTAATCCACTTCATTATTTAACGACATAATAAAACTACTAATTAAACTAACACGTTGCATAAGAGGACTAGAGCTAAATTATTACATCTTACTAACCTGGACAGTGATAAAAATCTGCCTATTACTACTCTAATAAATTTTTCTGAAAATGCTTTTTCTTCTTCTTACTATTACATATACATTTTTCATGAATGTATGAATCTTTAAACATATCTTTACAATTTTCAAAATACTTTAATATAAAGCTAACATGACTTAAATCACCTAGCAATGTAAATAATTATCTTTACACAAATTTACACCATACAACTTCAAACAACATGATTCATGTAGTATTCAGACAAAATACAGATTTATGATAACCAACAAATTCAAGACATGATTTAGAAAAAATGAAACTTTACATTTGTTAAGAAAATACCTTGATAACAGCAAGAAAAACAAACAGATAAAGAAAATAGGTCTCTGAAACTTGAGTAAACAACAACAACAAGAATACCAAACAAGAAACCCAAAACAGCTACAGATTTAAACTCAGAAATCCCAGCAAAAGTATGAAACTAATAGGAATTCTTTGCTAAAAATGAAGGAAAGAGACTCCAAAATTAATGCAGAAATTAGTATATTTTTAGGGAATTTTTCTGTGTGTGTCTCAATGTGTATAAAATTCTCTGTAGGTCTAGCTCTGTTAGTTTTTTTAATGAAGAAAGAAGAGTGTTTATATAAAGTGAGGGAATGAAAGGGATCAGGGTTAGGTTACAAAAAAGGAATATGTCAGCATCCCTAAAATCAGAAAAGGCATCTTTTCCTTAATAGAAATGGACAGTTGTCCAATTTCTAGTATCTTCCTTATCTCAAAAAATGGACAAGTATCTCATTTCTGGATATTTTTGGATCTTATATTTTCCTACTTAGCATTGGGACAATTGTCCCTATTCTAGAAGTTTCTAGTGTTTTCTGAATGATTTTCAGAATTAGGATTCCAAAATGGACCCTTAAAGATCTTGGAATTTCCTCAGAACCAAACTGGTTATGGGCTTGAGTCGTGTGACTCTTGGCCTAGAGAACTTGGGTTTTTAACAAAGCTAGGGCCACTTCAGTGAAGACCAATTCTTTAACAATGAAAAATAACAATAACATAACAGTAAACAAGAAACACTAGAAATAAACACAAACAACAATAACAATAAAACACATAATAATAATAATAATAATAATAATAATAATAATAACAATAATAATAATAAAGGAAAAATATAAAAACATGAAAAGAAATTAAAGCTAAAGAACCCCTTTTTTGGGATAAAAGATCTAGTTGCTAAAAACCCTCGCGTTAAGACACTCTCCCAGAATCTAAGATATCGAGTGAGAAATCTTGTCGCGAGGATTATTATACAAATTAGGTTAAGCTTTGAAAATGGGAGATCTAGCTAAAAACCTCTTGCCAAGACACCCACATGGAATCTGAGATCTCTGATTAAAAAATTAAAAGGGGGCGGATCTAGGGTTTATGAATTTTTAGATTTAAGATCTAGGGATTTCAGTGGGTTTTTTGGGGATTTGGTTGGTAGGGTGAGGTTCAGGGAGGTGAGGAGAGTGTATGGTGTGAGTTTGAGGGATTTTGGAGGTTCACTACCGCCGTAGGCGATTTTCGGCGGGCGGCGTATGGCGGCATTAGGATTTCGATATTTCTTTTAGGTGTAGATTTGTTGGTTTTTATGGGGTTTGATAGGTGAGATGGAGTTTAGGAAGAGTGGGAGAGGGAATGGGGTGGATGTGGGGTGGTTTTAGGTTTCGCCGCCGCTCTAGGCGATTTCTGGCGGCGGCGTGGGAGGAGGATATTTGTTACGCCCCGCAGTATTACGTCGATGTTATGCTCTGCAGTAATATATTATGATGATGTTACTCTTTGCAGTAATATATTATGATGATGTTACGCCTTGTAGTATTACATTACGATGATGTTACGCTTTGCAGTATTAAGTTACGACAATATTGCACCCAGCAGTATTACATTACGATGATGTTACACTTTGCAGTATTAAGTTATGACGATGTTTCACCCAGCAGTATTAGATTACGGTGATGTCACGCTTCGCAGTATTAAGTTACAACGATATTGCACCCTGAAGTATTGTACGTTAAATTTGTCGTAAGGTAATTGACATCAGTCCAAGTAAAAGATTATTTGGAGATTATAAGGATTATGCTATTTCACAAGCGATTAGTAAATTCATAAAAGTGAAAGGGGGAGCAAGTCAAAGAAAATAAATTTTTTCCAAGTTTGGCATTTTGGGGTAAAATACGGCCCGAGCTAAAATACCCGGTATTTATGGACTAGTGTCATACGAGGTACCACATGACTATACTAGTAAGGTGTATAAGGTATGTGAAAAGTGAGTAATATTTTAAGTAAGTGGAAATAATTTCTCAATTTTGCGGGTAATTGATTAATTACCGAGTAACGGGATATTACCTAATTACCTAATAAATGGATAAAGATTAAATTTCCCGCCCCCATCCCCACGTGGCAACAAGATACATTCTAAAGGAATGACTCTTAGCCATTATTTTTAAGTGGCCACCTAATATGCTAACAACAAAGCATGTCATCTTTAAGAATTTCCAAGCTACAATATTTTAATCAAAAGTGGGGGCAAAAACGTTAGTTATTCATAGTAACCCTTTCAAGTTTCATTCTCAAAGGGAATAAAATCAGATCTTAAACCTCATTTCCCAATAATTTCAATGCCAAGACCTTACAACCAGAAGTAAACGTTAGTAATTCCCTTTGCATCCAATTCCAGCGAGATTTTTTTAGTCTTAGCAATAGAGAGATATTGCGGTTCTAAAGGAGTACGGTGCAACCTTTTTCAAGAACATCATACGGATTTTTTTCCTACTCCAGGTATGTTAAGGCTATTTCTTCTTTCTTTTGGCATGATCCATACAATACGAACGAAACGTGCAAATGCACAAATTCCATAAATGTCTCTATTCATAGAAGTATTAGAGATATCTATGTTCTTGAATTCCATGTGTCATAATATTTTATAGTATGTTCATGGGTCTCAAAAAAATACGAAAGTTGAAAAGAGTTTACTTTATGATATTACTCAAAGGCAAAATGGTCTTATGACATTCCGAATGTCACGATCCTAAACCCGGACCCGATCGTGATGGCGTCTCTCGTGAAGACAAGGCCAACCGACTATTTCCCATTTTAGTTTTAAACAATTAATAATAAGAATTAAGTCATTTAACATAATAAAATACCAAAAATACGGTGAATAATACAAGTTTGCGGAAATACAAAACCAACACAGCCTGATACTTGGGTGTCACTAGTCATGAATATCTAAAAATCCTGAATAATCATGATAAGTCTACAGAGTTTAATACAAAAGAAAAATAAGGAGACATAAGATAGGGAGGAAGCTCTGGGCTATGAACGCCGGCAGCTACCTAGAGAATCCTCGGATCCGCCTAAGCTAGAAAGATCAACACTCGGGAGCGGGACCAGGTGCGCCTGAATCTGCACACCGGGTGCAAGGAGTAAAGTGAGTACTCTAACTCAGTGAGTAATAATCATAAATAAAGACTGAAAGCATGAAATCACGTAAGGCATATTATAGGGTATAATGAAACAGTAAAGCAGGTAAGAACAGTGGTTCAGTATAGATATGTAAAATTGTACAAGTCTAGATTAAACTTCAAGAAATGCCTATTCAACAATTAAACATGTAAATGATAGACAAATAATACAGATAAGCACATAAAGGATTGCCCATCGGGCACAATGTCAACAATACTAGCCCCTCGGGCTGTATCTCACATCACAATGGGTACCCGCGCTCACTAGGGGTGTGTAGACTCCTAGAGGGGTCCTTTTGGCCCAAGCGCAATATCAAACCATCGCGTGACATCATCACTAGGCCCTCGACCTCATATCAACAAGCCATCTCGTGATATCTCAGGCCCTCGGCCTCATAATCATGATCAGTGCTCCTTACAACATAGGCACTCGACCTTACTTAGTCAAAAATCCTCACAAGCCGCTCGGGCAATAGTAAAACATGATTCTCAGCCCAAAATATCATTTAAAAGATCATTTAGGTGTTAAAACAGAGTAAACATGGCTGAGTATGAATATAGTAAAATGTAGCATGACTGAGTTCAGGTATAAAGTCAAAACAGTGAGGAAATATCAATAAAAATCCACTAAGGGTTCAAATAGTTGCCAGTAGGCCCAAATATGGCATTCAACCCAAGTCATAATAATATCAAATAGATTTCAATCGAATACGCGGTAAAATAGTCATTCGGGATGGACTAAGTCACAATCCCCAATAGTGCACGACCCCACACTCATCTCAAACCGGTCAAATCTCTAGCCCGCGATGCCTTTTCCCCTCGAATCGGCCTCCACTCGCATCAAATCTATCCAAAATCAGAATCACTGCGTCAAAATATGCTAAGGGAATGAAGCCCAAGCGAAAATATGCAATTTACAACATAAATCTCGAAATTACCAAAACCCGACCACTGGCCCATGTCTTGGAATTCGATAATTTTTTCATCAATAGATTTCTTATCTCTCCACGAGTTCATACATATCAAAAGTACCAAAATCCGACCACAATAGGTCCCTCAAATCCTCAAGTTTAGGTTTCCAATACCAAGCCCTAGTTTCCCCAATTTTAACCCTTAATTTCCATTAATTATAGCTCTAATCCGTGAAATAATACCATAGGAACGAGTTTTAGGTCGAAAATCCTTACCTCAAGGAAGTTCCCTTGAAACCCCTCTTCAAAATCGTCCAAAAAGCTCCAAAGCCGACTCAAAAATGGTAAAATAGCTCAAAAATCACGAAGGACAGTATTTATACCTTCTGGCCTAGGGATTTTTGCATCTGCGGCCATATACTCGCTTCTGCGGTACCGCTTCTGTGGTACCGCATCTGCGGTCATCACTTAAGTTACCATAAACTGCTTCTACAATGAAATGCCCGTAGCTGCGTCATCGCAGGTGCGACTACTAAACCACATTTGCGGCTCCAGCTTTCCAGCCTAAATCCGCTTCTGCAACCAATCCTCCGCATATGCGGCATCGCACCTGTGGTCCCCAATCCACAGGTGCGGAAATACCAGAAGCAACAAAATTTGCAACATTCTTCAAAATTCCAAACTCTCCGTCAACCATCCGAAATCACCTCGAGGCCCCCAGGACCTCAACCAAAAACATAAAATAACCTTATTCAAACTTGTACCAACCTTAAAAACACCTCAAACAATACCGAATCAACCAAAACACATTGGATTCAAGCCTAAGTTTCCAAAATCTTTTTAATTCCGTTTTTGATAAAAAAAACCCAACCAAACCATGTCCGAATAACCTAAAATTTTGCACACACATCCCAAATGACATAATGAAACTGCAGAAACTCTCGGAATTCCATTCCGACCCTTATATCAAAATGTCACCTATCAACCGGAAATCACCAAAATATCAACTTCGCCAATTCAAGCCTAAATCTTCTTCGAACCTCCAAAACTCATTCCGATCACACTCCTAAGTCCCAAATCACCTCTCGAAGCTAACCGAACCATCAGAACTCACATTCTAGCCTTCTAACACCTAAGTTAATATCCGATTGACTTTTCCAACTAAAGCTTCCTCAAAAGAGACTAAATGTCTCAAACCTTACCAAATCCTTTCCGAACCCAAGCCAACCAACCTGATCACATATAGAACTGATAGACAAAGCAATAAGAAGCATAAATGGGGAAAACAGAGCGACAACTCATGAGACAAATGGCCGGGTCGTCACACCGAAAGATTTTATTAGTGTACTTTTCATGCATTACATTCATGTACACTGACTCGGGACCATATGGCATTATATATGCATATATATATATATATATGTATATGGGATATGGGAAAAGTTATGGCGTTATACACGTGCCACCACCTGATCAGCTAGTATACGTTGATGATTTTGCCCACAGTGGCCGATATGATATGATAGGATGCCCTTAGAGGCTGATGATGTTATGAAACATGTACCTATGCACGACATGACATTCATACGCATATGCATGATGCTAAAAGTAATTTATGATTTACAGAGTTATCCAAACTTACAGGTTGAGTCAATTACTTTATATTTCTTCCATGTCTGTTATGTACTTATATACGTGCCTTACATACTCGGTACATTTTTCGTACTGATGTCCCTTTTGCCTGGGGACATTGCGTTTCATCCCCACAGGTACCGATAGACAGGTCGAGAGCCTCTAAGTAGGCTATCAGCTCAGCGGAAGATGTTGGTGCGCTTCATTTGCTTTGGAGTTGCTTGTTTGGTTAGTATGATTTAGACATGTATTATTTGGTATGGCGGACTCTATCCCGATCTTTATGACATCTATGTACTATTAGATGCTTGTAGACATATGTCGTGTACGAGAAAGATTGTACGGCCTTGTTGGCCTATGTTTTGAGTTTATAAATGATTATGTTGTCCTAGTAGGCCTGTATATCACGTGTATATGATGACGTAATAAGAAAGATACGTTACGTTGGTACTCGGTTGAGTAAGATATCGGGTGCCCATCGTGGCCCATCGGTTTGTGTCATGACAAAAGTGTTATCAGAGAAGTTATATCCTAGGGAGTCTACAAATCGTGTCTAGTAGAGTCTTATTTATGGGTGTGTCGTGCACCACACTTATAATCAGGAGGCTACAGGGTATTTAGGATTGTCACTCTTTCTTCTTACTCTAGATCATGTGGTAGAGCACACTTATAAGAATTCAAATTTTGAAATTCTATTTTAGTCATAATAAGACGATACCTACATCCGGAAAGAAGGTTGGAAAGATAGATGGTTATGGAAAAGCTGAGTTAGAGGAATTGGATTTTTGTAATTTGCCTACGATAAGTAAATGTAAGGTCTTTAGCAGATCATGGGTGTACTGAATGGTGTAAGCTTCTTGATAAGAAACCTTAAGGCAAGAATGCCTATCCACCTTTATGGTGAAAGACAATGAGAGATTAGGAAGATAAATACAAGTTTCAACAAGCAGAAGAAGCAAGATGAAGAAGGGTACGAGGCGCCTAGTTAATGAAGGTTAATAGTGTTTATACTTCCGGCAGAGGAACATAAGTTTTTAAGTTATATTCACCAGTAACAGAGGTATGTACAATTGGTTACACCCATTTCAGCTATGCCTTGTGGGGGCTAACAAGTATAGTTAAGAGAAGGACGGGATATCAAGATCCGGCTGGAGTTAGGGTAACCCAAATTGGTAAATGGATTGCTTACATTAGTTGAAATTTCTGAAGGATATTGTAAATGTGCTAATAGACCTCCTTGTGAGACACCCAGATGGTGCACTCTAGAATATCACAATTAGATGTGAATACTAGCATGACCAAAAAAAAATTCAGATGATAGGCAATGAAAGCCTAGAAGGGATAAATATTACCTTAGTGTAACTCTCGTCTCTAGTAGAGCGAGGACATTGAGAAACCCGAAGAGTCGATGAATGAAGCAAGGAGAGCTAAAAGTGGAAGAATGTCATGTTGAAGTTTTCACAAAAAAAAGATATGCAAAAATATTAGCAGAGTAATAGGAAGAGAGATAAGGAAGCATTATAAATAGGGTGTGATACATGGATGATAATGGTAGAGTGTTACAGAACCTATAGTCAAATGAAGAAAGAGACGAAAAGTGATGGGCCTTAAGAAAACAAAATAGTATAGGCCATACAGTCACATCCTCATTTCAGGGAATAAGTTCGTGACTCTAACGTGATTACCAAAAAGGATAATTAAAACCCAGAATAATAGAAATCAGTATGGGCAGGTGAATAAGATTAACTAAACATGAATTAGAGACTGAGTGATTTGATAACGGTCGGTATCATAAGAGTTTCTGATTGATTTTCGGCAATAATAGAATGGACAATAGAAGAAGATTCATGAGAAATTCAGAGAATAGTCATTCAGGGAGACGCTTCCCTAAAAAAAGCAATGCGAGCAAAGTTAAGCTTAAGAGACTGTAGGTGCCAGTTACACTAAGTGTCACCATCGCGAGTGAGGAATTTAGTTATCCTTGGTATAGAAGGATTAACATACGGCGAGTAAGGGTTATTGATAATGTGAAGGGACGCCAAAATTGAAGAGGAAAAACATCTATAGGCAGATCGTCATAGCTCCAAGTCTTAGTACTCCCCTAAAGGGGGGAATATGGAGTAATGTGGCAGTAAGTCAGAATTAAGTGGATCTAGTAACTATGGAGCGACAAAGGAAGGATGCGATAAGAATGAGAAAGGGATGAGATTGCACTTATCCAAATGCTACAGATATGCTATGATTCCAGAACGTTATGTAAGCACAATGTCAAAAAAAAAAGGAAAGTAAGGATTCTTGCACGGGATGTTATTGTTAGATAAGGAGCCAGTACGTAAGGTAAGTTAAGACAAGGAAATAACCCAAGAAAGATTACACAGAATATGATATGAGAATGGACTAATGAGTAATTAGTAGTTGATTCAGGAAGAGCCTAGTCAAGACTAGATAAGAAGTTACAGAAAAATTAACAGATCATGCAAGATGAATATAGTAAACCCCAACATGAAGAATTCGGCCTCACAGTAATATTATTATAATACTTGAGATATATTCAAATAGGAGTCGGGGTGGTTAAAGGTACCGTATGTGTGTTACGTGGATAAAAGAAAGTGCCACTGGGAAGGCAATCAAAATATCAGTTCAGAAGCAGTCGTACGAGCAGATGAGTGTGGAGGTAAGTAATTAAGGATAATTACAAGTGAGCACGAACATAAAAAATTCTATCGGGAATACGATATAATAAGATCGCATCTTTACAAGAGTTAGAGGATCCTCCCTAAATACTACAATGAAAGACTAGCTGAGGAGATAAGAAAGAAGGCTTCAACCTAAGCACAACGAACTAAAAAGGAAATGGTCGTGTAACAACAATCTCGCAACAACATTGTAAGCATTCCAAAGGAAAGTGACACCTTCCGTGGCTAATGAACGGGAAGTAAGAATTAAAAGTAATATTCGAGATCATATGAATTGTACGAAAACTCTAGCAAGTGTGGGAACCAAGATAAGCTAAGTATGGACGCAACAAGGGAGCAGAAAGACTAGGAAAAATAATAGCTTACAATTAAAGAAAGCTAAGATGGAATGAAAGAATTATTCGATCAATGATCCAGAGTTAGTACGTTATGGTTACACTCAAGATTTTGGAGCATTATCCAGGCAGCATATTTGTTGACAATCATACAGCCATAGAAAACTCCGGTATAAGTTAAAAGAAAGAATTGAGCCTAAGGCATAGACAAAGGATTGAATTGTTAGAAGATTGTATCATGGATATTCCATAACGTCCATGAAAGGCTAAGGTAATAACTGATACCATAAGCCACAGATCAGAAGATAGCTTAAGCCTACGTAAAGTCTCATCAGAAGGAAGAGGAAACTAAAGAATTACATCACCCAAGTAAATCAGGAGTCTGATTATTGGACCTAGAAAAATTATAGAAATTGTGCTTGAGAACATGACAGAATCACTCTTAATATCAGATGTTCAAGAGAAATAACACAACAACCACAATCTATAATGGATCTATAAGGAAGCCAGTTAGAAGAAGTACCAACCTCATAAGAAGTCAGTACGAAGCTCCCACCGGATTGTGTATGTACCAGAGGTGCGAGTATTATAATAGAGCTTTAAGTTATGGACGTGAATTACACCTAGGTGGAAGGGAGGTCAGGAAAGAGATAGAAGATACGATGCGAGATCTTAAGGTAAGTAAGCTAAAGGTGAACAACGTACAAGATACTCAAAGGCAGAAGATCGTGAATAGTCCATACTTCGGATAAAAGGCTATAAGCATGGGGATCCAATAACCGGGAATGATAGCAGCAGCATCGGCGGCATGTCTTCCAGCCTATAGTTTCTAAGTACTGAGATATCTAGTTAAGAGAATAGAGAAAAGTTGGAGACGATGTGATGTCTCGCTTGACGTTCCAGAATAACATAAGGAAATCTATGGTGCAAGCAAATTGAAGGAAAGTTTATAAATGGATATGTATAGGTTGCTAGCTAAAGTATAGTAGAGCGACAAAGTTTTAAGGAGACATGAGTAAGGATGAAGAAAGGCAAGTGAAAAGGTGACGACAATGGATAAGTCTTTAGGATTAGGCCCATGAAAACAAGAAGAGCATATAGTTTCTCTATGTTATATAAAGCTCACTATAGCCTTAATGAACTCAAAGGAGTCTAAAATTAATAGCATTTAGAAGGAATGAAATGTTGACATGGTAATAAAATAAGGGTATAATTGTGACAGATAAAGGATGATGTTTGGGCCTTTGTTTGAATAATGATTTGAAAAAAAAGAAGAGAAGGAGAATTTTTTTTGCTGGCGGCACGAAATTAGGATACCCCCATAAGGTGAATCACATTGAGACACTATGAAATACGATTATGGGAATCACTTCGAATATTCCTTGAGGTAATGTAAGCCCTAGGGGCAAATTATTACGTAAGAAGTTTCAAGTTATCAGTGATATATTGTAGATCAATATTTAGGTGAATCAACAATGGATAAACAAAAGTCACAAAGTATGAGATGAGATTAGGCCGTCATTCTAAAGATGAGCAGTAATGAGGAAGCATTAAAGGACTTAAATATATACATATGAAATAAGCAACGAGGGTAAGCTGGGATTTGGTAGCAGACCTCAACAATAATAAATTAAAGTAAGAGTTATGGCAGTAAATTCATACGGATGGCTAAACGGACCTATGCGATGAGATATAGCAATATTTGTGAATTCAACAAAATACCGAGTGAAGAACTTCAGTATACTCATATATGCCTAAATGGGCATCTTATTAAGCTCTACATATGAAGCCTAGAGATTGGGCACACTTACAAGGTCAAAATTGTATAGGCTGCATGATGAAAGGTAGCAACAATTATGAGATTGGAAGGATTCCGACTACAAGTTGTAGTGTGAGAAGGAGGCCTAAGAGGGGAATGCCCTGGACTTTGGACTCATTCACAGAACAGCCGCCTAGATGGCAAGGGAAGTTTTAAAGTATTCGGAAGATATAAGTTATGAAAATGATAAATGCATCAGTCAACATTCGAGGACGAATGTTCCAAATGGGGAAATAATGTTATGCCCTACAGTATTATGTCGATGTTATGCTCCGCAGTAATATATTACGATGATGTTACCCTCTACAGTAATATATTACGATGATGTTACGCCTTGCAGTATTACATTATGATGATGTTACGCTTTGCAGTATTAAGTTACGACAGTATTGCACTCAACAGTATTACATTATAGTGATATCACGCTTTGTACTATTAAGTTACGACAATGTTGCACCCAGCAGTATTGTACGTTAAATTTGTCGTAAGGTAATTGACATCAGTCCAAGCAAAAGATTATTTGGAGATTATAAGGATTATGCTATTTCACAAGCGATTAGTAAATTCATGAAGGTGAAAGGGGGAGCAAGTCAAAGAAAATAAATTTTGTCCAAGTTTGGCATTTTGGGGTAAAATACGGCCCGAGATAAAATACCTGGTATTTATGAACTAGTGTCATACGAGGTACCACATAACCATACTAGTAAGGTGTATAAGGTATGTGAAAAGTGAGTAATATTTTAAGTAAGTGGAATAATTCTCAATTTTACGGGTAATTGATTAATTATCGGGTAACGGGACATTACCTAATTACCTAATAAATGGTTAAAGATTAAATTTCCCACCCCCATCCTCACGTGGCAGCAAGATACATTGTAAAGGAATGACTCTTAACCATTCTTTTTAAGCGGCCACCTAATATGCTAACAACAAAGCATGCCATCTTTAAGGATTTCCAAGCTACAATATTTTAATCAAAAGTGGGGGGCAAAGACGTTAGTTATTCATGGTAACCCTTTCAAGTTTCATTCTCAAAGGGAATGAAATCAGATCTTAAACCTTATTTCCCAATAATTTCAATGTCAAGACCTTACAACCAGAAGTAAACGTTAGTAATTCCCTTTGCATCCAATTCCAGCGAGATTTTTTTGAGTCTTAGCAAGGAGAGATTTTGCGGTTCTAAAGAAGTATGGTGCAACCTTTTTCAAGAGCATCATATGGATTTTTCTTCCTACTCTAGGTATGTTAAGACTATCCATTCTTTCTTTTGGCATGATCCATACGATACGAACGAAACATACAAATACATAAATTCCATAAATGACTCTGTTCATAGAAATATTAGAGATATCTGTGTTCTGGAATTTCCATGTATCATAATATTTTAGCATCTGTTCATGGGTTTCAGAAAAATACGAAAGTTGAAAAGAGTTTACTTTATGATATTACTCAAAGGCAAAATGGTCTTATGACATTCCAAAAGATTTTATTAGCGTACTTTTCATGCATTGCATTCATGTACATTGATCCGTGACCAGATGGCATTATATACACGTATATATGTATGTATATATATGTATATAAGATATGGGAAAGGTTATGGCATTATATATACTCACCATCACCTGATCAGCTGGTATACGTTGATGATTTTGCCCACAGTGGCCAATATGATATGATGGAATACCCTCAAAGGTTGATGATGTTATGAAATATGTACCTATGCACGACATGACATTCATGCGCATATGCATTACGCTAAAAGTAATTTATGATTTACAGATTTATCCAGACTTACAAGTTGAGTCAATTACTCTATATTTCTTCCATGTCTATTATGTACTTATTTATGTGCCTTACATACTCGGTACATTTTTCGTACTGACGTCTCTTTTGCCTAGGGATGCTGCGTTTCATGCCCGCAGGTCCCAATAGATAGGTCGAAAACCTCCAAGTAGGCTATCAGCTCAGCGGAAGATGTTGGTGCGCTCCATTTGCTTCGGAGTTGCTTGTTTGGTTAGTATGATTTAGACATCTATTATTTGGTATGGCGGGACTTTATCCCGACCTTTATGACATTTATGTACTCTTAGAGTCTTGTAGACATACGTCGTGTATGTGAAAGATTGTACGACCTTCCCGACCTATATTTTGAGTTTATAAATGATTATATTATCATATTAGGCCCGTATGTCACGTGTATATGATGATGTAATAAGGAAGCTACGTTACGTTGGTACTCGATTGAGTAAGGTACCAGGTGCCCGTCGTGGCTCATCGGTTTGGGTTGTGATAATATTAGGGCCGCTAGGGTTTGGACGGGGGGTGTTAGGGAGGCTAGGATTTGGGGAGGTTGAGAGAGATGTGAGAGAGTGATGGGTTTGAAATGAGGGGGTGAGTGAAGGTTCATAAATATATATGTTAAAAGGGGAGGGAGTTCCGGACCTTTGGATCTATTGAAGATCAACGGCCAAGATTTAGGGGAAAAACAAGGTCGTTTGGGTAGAAGGGGGATTGCACCGGTTTAAGGGGTTTGGGCTTGGGTATTTTTTGGTTAAGTTTTTGGGATTGGGCTTGGTTTTAAAGACTTAGCCCAGTCCGGTTTTAAAGAAACAAAACCCCTTTCTTTAATTAATTTTAAAACCTAACTAATTTTAATAAAATCCTAAATTAAATACTAAATTGTCTCAAATTATAACTACACTACTTAACTATTTGTATTATTTACATAATTAGTCAATATTATGTTTTAAACAGAGAAATTACTAGTTTTAATCATTGAAACTAAAAATGTCAAAAATAATGATTTTTGTGATTTCCTTTTAATAAAGTGATTAAAATGTATAATTAGGAACAAATTAAATTAAAAATTTAATAATGCAAGATGATGAAGGTTTAAATATTTTTTTGTTAGTTTTCATAACTTTAAAAATAAAAAATGCAACTAAAAATGCAAATAATTCCAAATAAACACAAAAAAAACCTAAAAAAATCTAAAAATAAATAGGACTAATTTATTTATTAATTTTGTAGGAATATTTTGGTAGGGTAAAAATTACATGCTCATAATGGGCAGTTGAGGCATTTAATAAAGGGTTGAACCTGGGGAGCTCCGACGCCTCCCGAAAACTGAAAGAGCGCTTGCTCGAGTTCTAAGCAACCACATGGGCAGTTGTTCATAACCTTTATGAATCAAAGTTAAGGATAGAAATGATCAACTCAGGTTCCAGACATCAACTAAGGGTCGGGATCGAGAAAAGAACAAGGATAAATCAAAAGATGATTTTGATATAGATAGGTGATATTTTAAGGGACGATTTTTTCCCTACGAAAGGGCCGAAGGATGCGGCAGCAAAGGGTTCTGGTTGCAGATAGGTTCACCCCCAATAGAAGAACTGACCGCGACTGGAACAACAGGTCATTGTAGGACAAAGAAGTATCGGGTTCCGAGGATTCTACTTATCCCAAGCTGTTAGAGTATAATTTCAATGTTAGTGTAGTAGAGCAAGTGTCGACAATCAGAAACATTAAGAAAGTACGGTTCCTAAGGCCAATGTGATCTGATCCCAGCCAGATGGATCCTAATTTATGGTGCGAATACCATGGGACTAATGGCCAACGAATTGGGGACTGCCGACACATGCATGAATGGGTGGCACACAGTTGAACAACGACCATCTCAAGGAATTTTTAAGCGACCGGGCTAAGAACAATTATTGTCGTGGCCGAGACAACGTGAAATCCTTGAAGATAGGGGAATGTCCTCCTCGACTAACTATCAACATGATTTTCGAGGGGAACGAGATAAACGATGTAACTTTCTCGGCAGCTAAGAAAACAAAGGTATTAGTGACTCATAGGAAGAGGCTCCGGGAAGTCGCCGAGGACAGTCATAGAAGAAGACGCCGATGGACTTCTTCTGACGCACAACGATGCCCTGGTAATTTCTCTTAATGTTTCATATTTCAAGATTAAATGTTTTTTGGTTGACCCAGGCAGTTTAGCCAATATCATTCAATGGCGAGTGCTGAAAGAAGCCAAGTTAACTAGAAATATCATTCCGGTAACAAAACTCCTCGCCGAATTCAACTTAGCAAGTGTGATGAACCGAGGGGTCATGAAGACCACCCTCTTTGAAGTGGTGGATGGCGACATGGGTACAATATAATTATCGACAGATCGTGGGTACATGAGATGAAATCCATGCCATCAACATATCACCAAATACTGTAGTTCCCGACTTTAGAGGAAATCAAACAAATAAGAGGGGATCAACCGACAATAAAAGAAATGAATATTGTATTGGTTTCCAGTAACAAAGGGAGAGAACTCAACACATAGTAATCACAGGAACCAATGACTGCTCCCGAACCAAGTGAATATGACAAATGAGGGGAGTTATCGGAATTCTACCAGGTACCAAGATATTTTCAGGTATCAGAAGAAACGGACGCGACCAAGTCCACGGAGGAATAATTCGAACAAGTGCATTGTTTGAAAAATTTCAAGAGAGGAAATTTCACTTGGGGAAAGGACTAAACCTCGAGCTCCGGTCAAGATTTATTCATTTTCTTAAAACTAACATTGATTGTTTCGCATTGTCGCACACAGATATGACAGGTATCTCACTAAAGGTGGCCGTGCACAAGCTATGCTGGACCCAAGTGTCCCACGGGTAAGGCAGAAAAAACACCCGATGGCCGAGGTCAAAAATAAGTTCGTCAAAGAAGAGGTAACTCGATTACTTGACATCGGTTCAATCTGGGAGGTAAAGTATCCCGACTGGCTAGATAATATAGTTGTTGTTCCGAAAAAGAATAATAAATTTCGAATGTGCATAGATTATAAGGACTTGAATAAGGTGTACCCGAAAGACTCGTTCCCACTACCAAACATTTATCAAATGATTGACGCTACAGCCGTGCACGAGTTAATGAGTTTCTTTGAAGCCTATTTCGGGTACAATCAAATTAAGATAAACCAGGAGGATCAAGTAACGAACTTTTGGCACATATTATTATAACGCAACACCCTTCAGGCTCAAAACACCAGAGACACTTATCAGAGGCTCGTGAAGAAGATGTTCAAGAAACAAATAGGTAAAACATAGAAGTATAAATAGATGATATGTTGGTCAAGTTTCTGAATGCAGGTGACCATATAAAACACTTCCAGAAAACATTCAACATCCTAAAGAAGCACACCATGAAGCTCAACCCCGAAAAATATGCGTTCAGAGTTAGCTCTGGTAAATTCTTGGGTTTGCTGGTGTCACAAAGAGGGATTGAAGTTAGTCCCGATAAGACCAAAGCCATCAAGGACATCCCAGGCCAACTAACAAGCGTAACAGAAGTCCAAAGGCTAACTGGAAGATTGGCCGCTCTGAGCAGGTTCATTTACTGGTCTTTGGAAAAATGTCACCACTTTTTCTCATTTCTGAAGAAGAAGAAAAACTTCAAATGGACTCTAGAATGCCAATAGACTCTGAAAGACCTGAAACGATATCTATCGAGCCCTTCGTTACTATCAAAACTAGAGGAAGGCGAATAATTGTTAATATACTTGGCGGTCTCGGAGGTAGCGGTAAGTGTCTTTCTAGTCTGAGAGGACGACGGTAAATAATCTCCTATATATTATGTTAGAAACTTTTTGTCGGGAGTGGAAACTCGTTATCGACACCTCGAAAAATTAGCCTTAGCTCTCGTAGTCGCCTCTCAAAAGCTTAGGCCTTATTTTTAGTACCGCCATATATCCATGGTCAACCTTTCCCCCACGAAATGTCCTTCACAAACCTAAGTTTTCAGGTAGGTTGGCCAAATGGGCAGTTGAAATTAGTGAATTTAATATTGAGTATAAGCCCAAGGCTGTGATCAAATCACATGTTTTGGTCGACTTAGTGGCCGATTTCAGTCCTCAGGCTACTGCGTTTGGCTGCAAAATATGCGGTGATGGCGTTAGAAATGACATCAAGAGTTTGGACCCTATTCACGGATGGAGCTTCCAATGTGAAAGGGTCCGGGCTCGGTGGTCCTAATCACGCCTTCGGAAGAAACCTTGAGGCAGGTCATAAAAACTGTTCCTCTGACTAACAATGAAGCTGAGTATGAGGCATTGATTGCATGGCTAGAATTGGCCTGGGACTTGGAGATCATAGATATCAAATTGATTCGCAGCTGGTGGTAAACTAAGTTTATGGGATCTTTGATATAAAAGAGGAACACATGCAACGATATGTGATTAAAGTTCAAACTTTGCTCACACGGTTTAAGGAGTGGTCGATCACCTACATCCTGAGAGAAGAAAACGTAGAAGCAGATGCATTGGACAACTTGGGGTCGTCCATAGAGATGAAGGGATCAGATTATGGTGCTGTCATATAGCTCTTGCATTCAGTACTGGATGCGGATGATTATTGAAAAGTAAATACAACCAACTTAGTCTGGGACTGGAGGAAAGAGATCATCGATTACCTTGAGCACGACAAGCTGCCTGAAGACCCGAAGGCATCCCAAGCACTCTGCACCAAAGCAGCTCGTTACTGCTTCTAGGGAGGGCAGTTATATAGAAAGTCATTCCAAGGCCCGTTGGCCCGATGTCTAGGAGCCTCCGAGGCTGACTACGTCATTATAGAGGTTAATTAAGGAATTTGCGGGAACTATTCTGGTGCAGATTCATTGGTCCTAAAATTAGTTAGGGATGGATACTACTGATTTTTGCCAACTCCACACTACTAAAAAGTAGGAAGAGAGGGTCGCAATAGCTTTTACCCGATATGAGGGTCGGGATCGATTTCCACATGGAGCTAGGAATGGAGTCGAGTATCGATCTAGACTAGAGTTGTGTAATTGTTCCAAATGTCACTTCCATACATTTTTGGGTTTTTGATTATAAACTACTATTATCAAACTATTAATTGAAACTAGATTATGCTACGAGATAATTGCTAAGTTGTATCTAATGGGAAGAAAGACACTAGGGTAGTGACTTTCACTTAGGTGTCTAATTGACGGGTAAATGCTTCTAAGGTTCTATTGACATGTTTGGGGAAATATGCTATAACCGTTGCACAATTTTACCCACTCTCACACCTCTCGGTAGAGAGAGTGATTTTGCCCAATTGACTCTCTCGAGACCAAATGGGTAGGCAAATTAGCTCAAGCAACTAGGGTTCAAGTTGGGTAATTACTCTCTCGAGGTTTAATCCTTTAATTGGGACTATCAATTCTCTTGAGTCCATCCCAATTCCTTGTTGGGTCAATTTTGGAGACTTAGGCTCTCTTTCTCAAGAAGAGCCAAGTCAACTTAGTACAAACCAGTGTTTGCAACCACCAATTCATAGAATAAACTATAAAATTGACCTAAATAACAAACACCCATAGTCAATCTAACAATAGATGGCAACACCCATCAATTACCCACACTAGGATTGAGCCACAACCCTAGCTAATGGGTTTAGCTACTCATGCTTGAAGGAGAAAATAGAGAAATAGATGAAGAACAAGGCATATTAATTAAATGCTAAATTAAAATACAAGAATCTATTGTTTATTTGAAGCTAAGATGCCAAAAATGGCTACAGATGAGGTTCCCACGAGTGAAGCTTAGTTCTAGATATATCTGATGACCTAAAAATGGTAAAATATTCTATTTATACTAGGCTGAAAAAATTGGACAAAAATACCCCTGCGGGTTCAGTGCGGACCGCATAAAATGCACTGCGGCCGCACTAGGCTCTTGGACTTCAATTATGGGTTCTCTGAACTTGGGCTCTGTGGACCGCGTAGAATGGACCGCGACCGCGGAGGCAGCTGGCGCGGTCTGCACAATTATGACCGCGGACCTCATGGCTTGAACTTTGGCATTTTCCATCTCTCTGAATCTCTCTTCCGCGGACCACACAAAAAGGTAGTGCGGCCGCGGAACCTTCACCGCAGACCGTGCAATGTGTACTTCGGCCGCGTTGCCTGAAGCCAGGTTTTGCCATCTCTCTGAATCACCTAGTGCGGCCGCATTCGACTTTGTGCGGTCCGCACTAGGCTGGTTTTCCCTCAGGTTACTTTGTCTTTGATACTTGAGCAGGTTTCACTCTTTTTGAGCCGATCTTTGATATTTCGTCACTTTGTCGATCAAACCTACAATCAAGCACAACTTATGAGCCTTTTGGGACTATTTTGTAACAATTTATAATCAAAGCATAGGCAAGAATGAGCATGAAACTCATTAAAATCCCTACTTATTAACTCCCCCAAACTTAAGTCTTTGCTTGTCCTCAAGCAAACAAAATAAGACCCACCCCTTAAGGGAAAATCCAAGTATTTCCAACTATCCTAAAGTAACCTCAACAAGCATCAATTGGGACTAACAATTGCCCTCAATACGAATGAATCATTAACAACATTTAAACTTTGAAAAACTATGGATCAAGTGTGACACAAGAGCATCAAGAGTTGACTCATTACATCAAAGAACTCTCTCAATTACTTTGGTCATTGTGGAACCCAAACTCACACATCCTCAACCCTCCCTAAGCAAACCTCACCTTTTAAAGTATTAGCACACAAACCGAGGTTAATGGGAATTCACTCATCTCTCTCAAGGAAAGGCCACAAGTCCGACTCTAAGTACCATATGCTTGCCCCTCATGTAAGTATGCACTAATGTAAGCGTCATTCAACTCAAGATCATATAGGACTTTTGAGGAGTCAATGCGAAGGCTTTTGATTCAGGGTAGGAAAAGTTTTTGGTCTAAATGGGTTCCATCTTCCCTTAAGCACTTCTTTTGATTCATTTGGCACAATTCTCTTGACTCTTTGAGTATCTCACTTTTTTTAAGGGGTTAGAGAGACATAATATCACTCTTTCTTATGCACTTCAAAGCGTTTCTCCTTTTTCAACTTTTTTCACACCATTTTTTCTTTTGTTTTTCTTGAATCCCTTTTTATTCTTTTTCACATTGGGCTTTCTTTTTATCTTTTTCTTTTCTTTTTCATTGCCTTCCTTTTTTTCGCTTTTGTACCTTTTACCACTTTGTTCCCTTTCTTGTCTCTCCTCCCAAACTTAGACTTTTGCCATTACTCAAGGAAAGATCGGGTGCCAAGAGAGGGTATATTTTAGAACGGGTATAGGCTTATAGTATTGGTTCTTGAAAGAAAAAGATTTAAGGCTCAAAAAGGTTAACTAGGGATTCTATTCTTCATGGGCTATGGAATTGTTCAACTATCATTTGGATCAAGGAGAGCCTATAATCACTTCTCAAGCCAAATTTCACTCAAGATTTCACCTCAACAGACATTCAGGGCAAGTTCTAGACCATTAGCTCGGGACTTGGACTCACAATTCGATTTCTCACCACACAAGCTCAACAATTGCTAAAGATATAAAGTCGGGGGCCCACAACAACCTTAGACACGATTGAGCATACAATAGTATCGAAAGACCACATGATGATTGTTTGGTCAACACAAGAGTCTCAAGGTCATGACTTTCATCATCCTAAACACAACAACTTGTCTTTGACCATGGGATCAAACGAAAATGTGTTAGGCTCAAGTGAAGCTTTGCTTGAGGTACCCTTAACTACAAGCTACCAAAAATAAAAACAGAAATGGACTCAAACCCTTAAGAAGGTTGTCACGCCATCCATCATCGGGAAGATCCACCCCATTCACACAATACTCCACCTTTGGAAAGAACCGTGGCATTAAAACCAAAGGCTTATTGAAAGCGCCAAAAATGAAACAAAAAGCTATGAACCTATCTAAGAAGCTAAAAATGAATTTTTTTTATGAAAATAGAAAATAGAATGAATATGTACAATAGGGGATTTGAATATATAATGGGGGATGGATATATACAATAATGTAACTTTATATACAGACCAAAGGGAAGATAAAAAATGCGATAAAAGTAGCTAAATGTAAAGTTATATACAGACCAATAGAAAATCAAAAAGGCATAAACTAAATCAGTATATATGTACAATCATCCAAAAATAAAATGTAGGGCGCACCCCCTCAAATAAAATCTGGCATTGTCCCCAATGCCAACTAAACAAATAAGCACCAAAAAGTATAAGGAAAGGATATGAGGACTCCCTAAGTCTTGTCCGTCTGCATAGGATCATCAGTGGTCCCCAGGTCCTCTGTATGCACGGGAACCTCTAATTGGTTCCCGGTATCCAGCTGCTCAGTTGCTGGGACTGGGTCCTAGCCTGGACAGGCTGTATATCATGTACATCCTGTGGCTGACTAGAGGAGGCCTCCGGTGGGTCCGCCAACTGGATGATGGCCTCATCTGCACTAGGGAGCTTCCTTTTCTTCTTTGGAAGCCTCTGTGTCTGCTCCTACTGTGGATCTACTGCTGCTGGAACTGGATCCTCAAATAGCAAATCTAAATGCAGCTGGTCTGCCTTCAGTTTGTCCACATCCGCTCTAAGCTCCTTCACAGACTCCTTAGAAGCCCGTGTTTTGTGTAGTTTCTTGTGCTCCCTGGCAAGCTCCTTCAGGGCCTTGCCATGTGAATCCACTGCCTTAGCCAAGGCACCCTGAGTACTGATGATCTTTTCCTGGTTTTCCAGGATCTTCTTCAATGTATCCTCAATGGACTGTGGAATCTGTGCTAGCTGCAGTGCCGACTAAGCCGCAATGGTAGAAGTCAAGGTGGAAAACTTGGATGACGCAGCTGACATCCAGTTGTTCAAGCTATGAAGTGTCTGGCTCAGTTGGTGGGTAGTGATAGGATGGGCTCGGGAAAATGGAATCCCCAGGCCAGCTAAAGTAGAGGGACCAGCAATAGTGGAAGGTCCGGGAGGCATGTTAGTAACTGTGGAGGCAGGGTCAGTGGAGATAGGCTCAGTGGAGGGCTCTACCACAACTGGCTCTTCAGACTGGCCAGTTGGAGCAGAAGCAGAAGCAGGTGGCTTGTAATTCTTGTACTTGGGGTTGTCTGACCCCTTCAAACTATACCACGAAAACGGAGCCACAAGTTTGACCTTGATGTCAAAAGGTCTCTTCTCCACCTTCAGGTTCCGGTAATACATAGTGAGGGTGTTGGGAAAAGGGTAGTTCCGGTCATACTCAACTCTCACTGCAGAAATGACGCGGGACATCATATTGCCCATGTTGATAGGGTATCCCGCCATAATAGATGTAACAAGAACAGCCCGGGCAAGTGGACTAGTCTGATCATGGGTAGTAGGGTCAAGCCAACTGCACACAAAAGGCAACCACCCCTTAGCCTCGAAGTTAAAGGTTCTCCGAAGGATTTTGGCCCCTACTGTCAACCACTCTAGAACAGTACCCGGGATTGCCAGGTATGAAGCTAACCACGGAAGAACCTCCTCGCCCATTGCCAACTTTTCATTGTAAAGAGACTCATCTTCTTCATTGAAGCCTAGGTATTCATTCAGCGCCTTCCCGGTAAACACCACATTTTTGTTTCGCACCTTGGTCACTTTGGTGCCCTTCAAGATGTGGGCCACATTGCTATAAAATTCCTTGACCATGTGCTCATTCGCCTTCACACAATCATCTATAAAGTGCTCCCAACCCACTCAAGCTCGAAATTGTCTATGCACATTGGGGTGTAGGGGCAACAGGCCTCTGTCAATAAAACTCCTCTCAAGAATCAATAAAACTACTCTCAAGAATCAACTTCCGTAGTGGCCACCATTCCCTAAACTTGTGGAACGCCACCTGGCTGTCGAATATATCTTCCCAAACAGCGGGATTTCTAGTCCGATCAACACCCCCAACCTGAGGCACACCACCCCCAGGTACCTCATCATCTCCCTTATCACCTCTAGCACCCTCTCTAGATATTGAAGTTGTGGGAGAGGTAGAGTATTCTTCCCCACTACCTGCTGCTGAGCCCTCAGACGACCCAGAAGAAATGTTGACTAAAGCTTGGGCATCGGGGGAAGAGGGAGGAATGTCTCTATGTATGGCCCTCTCTGGATACGGGATGTATAGTGGGACTGAATCCGAAGATATCTCCCGGGAGGGCTCGTAGTCACTCCCCGAGTTGTCAATGGCTCTGTCAGCCGCTTTGATTGCTTTCCTCATGTTTTTATGTTTTTCTAGCCTGGGGAGTGAGTTTTACCAACCTTTGCTTCCCTTCCCGGGAGGAATCACCTCGGCCGGGTTGTTTCGAGCCTTTGCCTTTTTGTTTGACCATTGTTTGCAAGCACAGACATCTAGCTTTATTAGTATCAGCACAGACAGTGAAACAGATGTGAAAAATGAATTGCAGAACAGAAGCCCAAAAGTTGCAGAAAATGTTGCAGACACAGTGCACCGCGGACCGCACAAAAAGGAGTGTGGCCGCACTGGAGGCATTGCGGACCACATAAAAGGAACAACGGTCCGCATTGAGGCAAGGTCTAAAAAGCCACTTCTTTGAATCTAACCACTGCGGCCCTCACAAGGTAGCATCGCGGCCGCAGTGGGCCAGCGCGGACTGCGAAAATGTAGTGCGGATGCGCTAGGAAACAAGTCAATCTTTCAGAACGTAAGCACCGCGGTCCGCACAAAGTGGTACCGTGGACCGCGGAGGGTGCTTAGTCAAGGCACTGAGGTAGGGTTCATGGGTTTTGCCTTTTTGTTCAAGTTTTCACCTAACTCTGTCCCTACTCAATTTACCCAGTTAATAATACTCCTCAGGCACACAAAACGTAATAGTTAAACTAAACTAACATCAAAATTGAAGAATTAGGGGAGGGGGGGAGGGGGGGAGAGAAGACTACACAGTTAATAGAAAAATACATAAAATGAAATTAAATAATTAAAATAGCAAGAATTGGTTGAATTGTTACCAGATATTGAGAAGGAGTGAAGAAACACAATACAAACAAGCTAGTACGAAGAAGAGGGAAGATGAACAATAATTTTTAGGTCTATGAGAATTAATTTTTTGAAAAGGGTAATCGGTGAACCCTGTGGTCTATTTATATAAAAACATGTGGGACCCAGTATTACCTACCAGAGCAGCCACACAAAATGGACCGCGGACCGCGCTGGGTTTGTTCTGAAGAAGTTTGAGAAGGCAACCTCCGCGATCCGCATAAAATAGACCGCGACCCCGGAGGTCCACCGCGGTCCGCACTAAATGGAATGTGGCTGCAGTGGCAAACTTCAGAGAGTTCCTCACTTGGTTTATACCAGTGCGGACCGCACAAAGTGCAATGCGGCCGTACTAGCAACTTCAGAGACTGTTCAATTTGTTCATCATGTTTTGCACTATATCAACACAATCCCTGCAACATCTCACAACCAATTAGTCCCAATAATCAAACCTAAACTACAAAGAAAATCAAGGAAAACAAGAAGAAAAAGACATGGGTTGCCTCCCAAGAAGCGCCTGATTTAACGTCGCAACACGACGCATGTTACCATCACATCACTTTAGATGAAGAAGCGCCACCGCGTGGTTGTCATCAAACTTTCCAAGGTAATGCTTGACCCGGTGCCCATTAACTCTGAAAACTTCACCATTTTTGTTCCTTAGATCAAGAGCACCAAATGGGGTCACGAACACAACTTCAAATGGCCCACTCCACTTTGACTTTAGCTTACCTGGAAACAGACGTAACCAGGAATTGAACAAGAGAACCATATCTCTAACCTTGAACTCCTTACCCCGAGCATATTTGTCATGAAGGTATTTCATTTTGTCCTTATACAAGGATGAACTGGAGTAGGCATGGAATCTAAACTCATCGAGCTCATTGAGTTGTTCAACACGAAGATTTGCCGCAATATCCCATTCCAAATTCAACTTCCTCAAAGCCCACATGGCCTTATGCTCTAACTTAACCGGAAGATGACAAGCTTTCCCAAACACCAACCAATACGGAGACATACCAATCGGAGTTTTGTAAGCCGTGTGATAAGCCCATAAAGCATCATCTAACTTTTCCGACCAATCGGTCCTATTGGCATTGACAGTCTTTGACAAGATGCTCTTAATTTCCCTGTTGGAGACTTCCACTTGACCACTAGCTTGAGCATGATAGGGGGTAGAAACCGTATGATTGACACCATACTTGGAAAGCAATGTGTCGAAAGCTTTATTGCAAAAGTGAGACCCCCCATCGCTAATAATCGCACGAGGAGTGCCAAACCTTGTGAAGATGCTCTTTTTAAGAAATGCAACAACACTTCGGGCTTCATTGTTAGGCAAAGCCACGGCTTCAACCCATTTTGAGATATAGTCAATCGCCACGAGAATGTAAGTGTTCCCACAAGATCTAACAAATGGACCCATGAAATCGATGCCCCAAACATCAAAGATATCCACTTCTACAATCGTATTGAGAGGTATCTCATCCCTTTTTGAAATTTCGCCCGCTCTTTGGCATTCGTCACATCTCTTAACAAAATCGCCCGTATCTTTGAACAAGGTCGGCCAGTAGAATCCACAACTAAGAACTTTCGAGGCAGTCCTCACCCCATCATGATGGCCACCATAGGGTGAAGAATGGCAAGCCTCTAAGATACTCAATTGTTCTTCCTCCGGGACACATCTACAAATCACACCATCCGTGCAAATATTGAAAAAGTATGGCTCATCCCAATAGAAATCCAAACTATCCCGCTTGAGTTTCTTCCTTTGGTTAGAAGAGAGCTCATACGGGATTATTCCGGTCACAAGGTAATTGGCAACATCGGCAAACCATGGCATATCCTTCATTGACACCGCAAAGAGTTGTTCATTGGGAAATGAATCATTGATTTCAAGGCCATCACAAGTCCTCCCCTCCTCTTCCAAACGGGACAAGTGGTCCGCCACTTAATTCTCACTACCTTTCCGGTCTACAATTTCTAGATCAAACTCTTGAAGAAGTAACACCCATTTCATCAATCTCGCCTTGGAGTTTTTCTTGGTCATCAAATACCTAAGGGAGGCATGATCGGTGTGCACTATAACTTTGGCCCCCATAAGGTAAAGTCGGAATTTTTCCATAGAAAATACAATAGCCAACAACTCGTTCTCGGTGACTGTGTAGTTCCTTTGAGCCTCATTCATGGTCTTGCTTGCGTAGTACACCGGATGAAACATCTTGTTGATCCTTTGGCCCAAAACAGCCCCAACCGCAATGTCACTAGCATCGCACATGAGCTCGAAAGGCAAGCTCCAATTTGGTGCGGTAATGATGGGGGTAGAAGTCAACTTGAGCTTGAGAAGCTCAAATGCTTGCATACAACTCTCATCGAACAAGAACTTTGCATCTTTCTCTAGAAACTTGCACAAAGGGTGTACCACTTTAGAAAAATCCTTTATGAACCTCCGGTAAAAATCTGCATGCCCAAGGAAACTCCTCACCCCTTTGACAGAAGTAGGGGGAGGAAGCCTCGAGATTACCTCTATCTCGGCTTTATCCACTTCAATTCCTCGCTTCAAGATTTTGTGACCCAATCCTATACCCTCTTCTACCATGAAATGACACTTTTCCCAATTGAGAATAAGGTTGGTGTCTTCACAACGGGCCAATACTCTATCCAAATTTTTCAGACACTCATCAAAAGAATCCCCAACCACGCTGAAATCATCTATGAAAATCTCCAAGATATCTTCCACCATGTCGGTGAAAATAGCCATCATGCAACATTGGAAGGTCGCCGGAGCATTACACAATCCGAACGACGTTCGAGAGAAAGAGAATGTGCCATAAAGACATGTAAAAGTTGTCTTCTCTTGGTCCTCCGGGTCAACTAAAATTGTACCCTGAGTAACCATACAAAAAGCAATAGAAAGCACTCCCCGCAAGACGATCTAGCATTTGGTCAAGGAATGGCAATGGGAAATGAGCTTTTCGGGTCATCTTGTTTAGCTTCCGTTAATCCATACATACTCTCCACCCGGTGACTATGCGAGTAGGAATGAGTTCATTGTTGTCATTGGTCACCACAGTTATACCACCCTTCTTCGGCACACATTACACCAGATAAGTCCAAAAAATGTCAGAAATAGGATAAACCACACCGGCGTCTAACCACTTGATAACCTCTTTCTTCACCACTTCTTGCATCGCCTCATTTAATCTTCTTTGATGCTCCAAGGAAGGCTTTGCATCCTCTTCCAAGATGATTTTGTGCATGCAAAATGCGGGGCTTATTCCCCGAATGTCAGCTAGAGTCCATCTAATTGCCCTTTTTCACTTTTGAAGCACCGCCAAAGTGGCCTCAACCTGCATGTTAGTAAGGCAAGAATAAAGAATAACTGGTAAAGTAGAATTTGAACCCAAGAATTCACACCTGAGGTGTGGAGGAAGTGGCTTCAACTCCAACACCGGTGGCTCCTTAATTGATGGCTTTGTTGGTGGAGTTTTCCGGTTTTTAAGATCCAAAGATAGCTTCCTCGGCACATAAGAATAAGAGCCCATCCCATGTAGGGCATTGACACATTCCACTCTACTAGCATCATCATTGACATCCATGTTCAAGAGCACTGCTTTAAGAGGATCTTCCATGTTGATCATAGCACTGGTATCATCCACAATCACTGTTGTGACAAGGTCTACAAATGAGCACACCTCGGTGCTATTGGGTTGCTTCATAGATTTGTAAATGTGGAAAATGACCTT
Source organism: Nicotiana sylvestris (assembly GCF_000393655.2). Lineage (NCBI taxonomy): Eukaryota > Viridiplantae > Streptophyta > Magnoliopsida > Solanales > Solanaceae > Nicotiana > Nicotiana sylvestris. The sequence continues at coordinate 67,432,524 of NC_091066.1, forward strand.
TTCCTCTCCCACTCGGAAAGTGAGCTCACCCGCTTAAACATCAACCAATGCCTTCCCCATTGCAAGGAAAGGTCTGCCCAAGATAATAGGAACCTCATAGTCCACCTCACAATCCAAAATCACAAAGTTGGCTGACAATATGAATTTGTCCACCCGGACAAGTACATCATCAATAATGCCCAAAGGTCGCTTCATCGATCGATCTGCCATTTGAAGTCTCATTGAAGTTGGTCTAGGTTGCCCGATACCCATATTTTTGAAAACCGAGAAGGGCATTAAATTGATACTAGATCCCAAGTCACATAAAGCCTTGCAAAATCTGCACTCCCAATGGTGCAAGGTATGGTGAACGCACCAGGATCTTCAAGCTTCGGGGCCATTAAAGTCACTATAGCACTAACTTGGTGAGTCATCTTTATAGTTTCACAGTCCATAGAATGCTTCTTTGTAACCAAATTTTTCATGAATTTTGCATAACCCGACATTTGTCCAAGTGCCTCCACCAGAGGCACATTAATAGACAAGCTCTTCATCATGTCAATGAACTTTTTAAACTGATTATCATTCTTCTACTTTGCGAGCCTTTGAGGATAAGGTGAAGGTGGCATTGTCAAAGGAGCCTTGGCTTTTGCACAACCGGCTTCTGCATGTCAATTATGTGTTCCCTAGACGGGTTCACATTGTTTTGGGTTTCCTTCTCGACTTCTTCAATACGAATCCTCACTTCATTGTTTACATTTTCATCAACCACATCTTCAGCTACCAAAGGGACTTCCTCATCTTGCAACTCAACATCATCATCCACGATTTGCTTTTGCTTAGAGGATTCACATCACCGCCTCTCCCACTTCTTGTTGTAACCGCCATCACATGATTGTTACTCCCACCCTTCGAGTTCACTACCGTATCACTTGGTAGAGCATCCTTCGGGCGGGTATTCAATGACTGAGAGATTTGGCCTAATTGCACCTCCAAGTTTTGGATAGAGGTGTTGTGAGAAGCCAACTGTGCATCGGAATCAGCATTCCTCTTCATCATCTGCTCGAACATCATTTCAATTCTGCTCATATCATTACTAGAAGAACTAGGACCTTGAGAAGGGAAAGGGGTGTATTGTTCGGTTGTTGGTACATTGGGGGCCTTTGAAAGCCTTGCCCCTAGATGCCTTGGTTTGCATTGTTGTTCCAACCACCTTAATTGTTGTTGTTGCCCCAGTTATTTTTATTTCCATTCCAATTGCCTTGGTTGTTGTTTTGATTACCCCAATTGTTGTTTTGGTTGTTGTTGTTTCAATTACCACCACCTTGTTGTTGATTGCCCCAATTTCCTTGGGGTCGCCATTGTTGGTTTGAAGAATTGCCTCTATTGCCTTGATAGTTGTTGACATATTGTACCTCCTCACTTTGGTCATCATAACCATCATTTTGACACCTATCATATTCATCAACAAATTGCTCAGAATTTCCTTGATTTTGTTGCCTCATTTGCCTTCTCTTGTTGACGAGCATACTAACACCCTCCATGGCATTCACTTGGCGAGGATTCTGAACTTGTTGCAACTATGCCTTAGCCAATTGATTCATTGTAGTAGTAAGCTCAGCTATCGCTGGCCCATGATCATGTAATTCCTTATGCAAATGGATAACTGTAGGGTCACCTTGAGTCACATTTTCTCTACTCTGCCATGCTAAAGAAGTATCCACCATTTCATCAAGTACATCACATACCTCCTTATAAGAAATCTTCATAAAATTGCCCCGGCCAATTGTTTAGCAATGCATTGATTTGTAGTATTTATGCCCCGATAGAAGGTTTGTTGGATCATGGCCTCGGTCATATCATTATTTGGGCATTCCTTCACTATCGTTCTATACTGCTCCCAAATCTCATGCAAAGGTTCTATTGGCTCTTGCTTGAAGGCTAATATTTCATCTCGAAGTTCTGTCATATGACTAGGAGAGAAGCAATAAACTTATCCGCCAACTCATCCCAAGTTGTGATGGAATGGTTGGGGAGTCTCTCGAGCCAATCCAATGCCTTTCCCCAAAGTGAGAACGGAAAAAGTCTCAATCTTAACGCATCCTCGGATACATTCGTCTGTTTGCTCCCCTAGCATGTATCTACGAACCCCTTGAGATGTTTGTAGGCATTTTGATTTGCAGTGCCCGTGAAGTACCCACACTACTCAAGTAAGGTCAACATCACATTGGTTATTTAAAAGTTGCCCGCCCGGATTCGGGGTGGGACAACAGCACTTGCGTAGCCCTAGTTCGGTAATACTCTGGGAGCCACTCTTGGAGGTACCGGGGGAGGGTCTGGAATATTATCATTTGGATTAACATTGGCATTCCGGCCTCTCCGTTGACCTTGAGGTGCAAGAGGCACCTCCTATTGCTCAAGATCATGTACCTTCTCCCCCGCTATCACGTTTCCAAGAGGATCATTAGCATTGTTTAAAGCCATGTTGGTACCTCAGTAATGACACAGACAAGTAAGTAAAAAAAGAAGGAAATAAGAACAATACACAAAATTAACTAAATAGATAGCCAAAACCGTTAACTCCCCGGCAACGGTGCCAAAAAGTTGATCACTGCCAACTCCACACTACTAAAAAGTAGGAAGAGATGGTCGCAATAGCTTTTACCCGATATGAGGGTCGGGATCGATTTCCACAGGGAGCTAGGAATGGAGTCGAGTATCTATCTAGACTAGAGTTGTGTAATTGTTCTAGATGTCACTTCCATACATTTTTGGGTTTTTGATTATAAACTACTATTATCAAATTATTAATTGAAACTAGATTATGCTACGAGATAATTGCTAAGTTGTATCTAATGGGAAGAAAGGAACTAGGGTAGTGACTTTCACCTAGGTGGCTAATTGACGGGTAAATGTTTCTAAGGTTCGATTGACATGTTTGTGGAAATATGTTATAACCGTTGCACAATTTTACCCACTCTCATACCTCTCGGTAGAGAGAGTGATTTTGTCCAATTGACTCTCTCAAGACCAAATGGGTAGGCAAATTAGCTCAAGCAACTAGGGTTCAAGTTGGGTAATTACTCTCTCGAGGTTTAACCCTTTAATTGAGACTATCAATTCTCTTGAGTCCATCCCAATTCCTTGTTGGGTAAATTTTGGAGACTTAGGCTCTCTTTCTCAAGAAGATCCAAGTCAACTTAGCACAAACCAATGTTTGCAACCACCAATTCATAGATTAAACCATAAAATTGACCCAAATAACAAACACCCATAGTCAATCTAACGATAGATGGCAACACCCATCAATTACCCACACTAGTGTTGAGCCACAACCCTAGCTAATGGGTTTAGCTACTCATGCTTGAAGGAGAAAATAGAGAAATAGATGAAGAACAAGGAATGTTAATTAAATGCTAAATTAAAATACAAGAATCTATCTTTAATCTGAAGCTAAGATGCCAAAAATGGCTACAAATGAGGTTCCCACGAGCGCAGCTCGGTTCTAGATATATCTGATGACCTAAAAATGGTAAAATGTTCTATTTATACTAGGCTGGAGAAACTGGACAAAAATACCCCTGCAGATTTAGTGCGGGCCGCATAAAATGGATCGCGGCTGCACTAGGATCTTGGACTTCAATTCTGGGTTCTCTGAACATGGGCTCCGCGGACCGCGCAGAATGGACCGCAGCTGCGGAGGCAGCTGGCGCGGTCCGTACAATCATGACCATGGACCACATGGCTTGAACTTTGGCATTTTCCATCTCTCTTTCACGGACCGTACAAAAAGGTAGTGCGGCCGCAGAACCTTCACCACGGACCGTGCAACGTGTACTGCGGCCGCGTTGCTTGAAGCCTGGTTTTTCCATCTCTCCAAATCACCTAGTGCGGCCGCATTTGACTTTGTGCGGTCCGCACTAGGCTTGTTTACCCTCAGGTTACTTTGTCTTTGATACTTGAGTAGGTTTCACTTCTTTTGAGCCGATCTTTGACATTTCGTCACTTTGTCGATCAAACCTGCAATGAAGCACAATTATGAGCCTTTTGGGACTATTTTGCAACAATTTATAATCAAAGCATAGGCAAGAAGGAGCATAAAACTCATTAAAATCCCTACCTATCAACTACTGGCCCCGGATAGAGCAAGATGCGAAGGCATTCGTTCCAAAATGTGACAAGTGTCAACGTCACATACAGTTGGTGCACCAACTGGTAGAGCTCTTATATTCGGTGTTGTCCCCATGGCCATTCATGAAATAGGGGATGGATATAGTCGGGCCACTGCCACCAGGTCCTGGGAAGGTAAGGTTTCCTTTAATTTGAACTGATTATTTTACTAAATGGGCTGAAGCAGGTCTTAGCGAAAAATCGGTGAGCATAAAGTGGTGGATTTCCTATGGAAAAATATAATTTTCTGGTTCAGAATACCGAAGGAGATTGCCTGCGGCAACGAGCCACAGTTCATAGTCCAAGGTCACAATATTTCTTGAAGACCTGAAAATTAAAAGAATCACATATTCGCTATACCATTCGAATGCAAATGGACAGGCGGAATCGATCAATAAAATGATTATTCAAAAACCTCAAAAAGAGGTTGGAAATAGCCAAAGGCAAGTGGCCCGAAGTAGGGCTGTACATGGATCGAATCAGATTTAGCACATTTCGGACTGAAATTTTGCATTTTGGATTCTACAAAATGCAATCTGAATCCGATCTAAAATAATATCGAATCAGATCGGATTTTAATATTTGGATCATATAAATATTTTGGATTTTCCGATCGGATTATACATATTATTAAGTCTATTGCAAATCTAATCGGCTAATGGATATGCCTTATCTGCTTCTTCTGTGTTTTATGCTAATAGAAATATCTCTTTGCTTTTTATCCCTTTTATCAATATTGCATCTCTAAGAAAATATTTCTCTCGAGGCTCGAGTTGTTATGCCTCTAAGTTACAAAACTCACACTTATATTTTCTTTGTAGAAAAGGCAATACAACAAGAAAAATTTATGTTTATGCAATTATGAGGGCACTATGGTGCCAATATAGCTAAATCCAGCAATTGTAAAGGTATTAATTTGGAGGAAAATGTAAAGGAAGTACAGGCTATCCAAAATTAAAGTTTAGTATTTATACATTCCCTAATAATTTCGGAATGCGGATCAAATTGAGTTAAAATTATACAATCCGAATCCGAACCAGATATCCAAAATTTTAATAAAAATAATCCGAAATGCGATCCAAATATCCGAAATCCAAAATTGAGCGGATTGGTTTGAATTTTGGATATCCTATCCAAATGCACAGCCCTAGCCCGAAGAGATATCGGGAGTATCGTGGGCATACCGGACAACGGCCAAGTCGAGCATGTGAGTGAGATCTTTCTCTCTCGTATATGGTGCAAAAGCTCTGATCCCGGTGGAAGTAGGAGAACCGACCTTACGGTACTTTCGGGCAGACGAAGAAGGAAATAATGAAGCATTGCTGGTCAAATTGGAGCTGCTTGGCGAACGCAGAGACTTGGATCACATAAGGATAGTGGCCCAGAAATAAAGAATGGAAAGGTAATATAACTGGAGGACCAATCTCCGTTACTTCAAAATGGGAAACTTGGTTTTGAGGAAAGTAATTCAGAACACCTGAGAGTTCAACGCGAGAAAGTTGGGTACAACGTGGGAAGGCCCGTATCGGGTTTTAGCTGTCACCGGGAAAAGGGTCATATGAACCACAAAACCAAGACGGAGTCAAATTGCCGAGTAACTGGAACGTGACACACCTCAAAGGTATTACTGTTGATGGATCCTACTTATAATGAAAGTATGTGTCGCACTCTTTTTTCCTTCACCCAGCTTTTGTTCCAATTGAGTTTTCTGGCAAGGTTTTTAACGAGACAATAACGAAAAACATACTACGAAGGAAACGTCATTAGTAGAGATAAGACCTTTAAATGACAAGGCATTGAAACAACAAACAATGGTAGGATGGTTAAATAGTATTTGGCTCGGTGAAAAATTCCTAATGGGAAGCAAAACTTGCCATCGGACCAAAGGCTATTCAACCATTCACATGTGCTTTTCCTACAAGACACTAGGGAGTGGTTAGATAATCTTTGGCTCGATGGCAAAGTTTATAACGGTAAACGAAGATTACCAGCGAACCAAAGATTATCCAATCATTCACTAGTGTTTTTTCTCAAAGGAGCAAGATTTCTAGTGTTCCAATTCGCATTCTTCGTATTCGAACGCTAGGGGGGAATAGTATGAGAATACGGCAACCTAATTGCCACAGAAACTGAGACTACAAAACCCGGGAATAAATATGTCTCATCGGAACCGGGGACTACACAACTAGCCCCGTAGAAACAAATTATACAGAATTGCCACATGTATTGGCAATTTATTTTCTTTCGACACTCGACTGCTTATGTACTTTTGAAAATAGAAGGAATAAATGAAGTCCTTTTGTTTTTATCTTGTTTCTTGTCCAAACGATGAATTGATTTTATCATTTTAAAGTTAACTGAGCACTTCAAATGTTAGTATCGTTATGAACAAGAGACGTCCTCTTCAAGAACACCATAAACATAAGAGGGCCCTCTCTTATGAAACCCTCACAGTAAAGTGTTGGTTCCAGAAGAATTTATGCCCGGAACCCAAATGCAATCAGGGGAAAAATTACACCCGAAGCCTTTTCTATTTGACGCAAAAAGAATAAACTTTGTGCAATGCTTAAACAAAAAGTACTTTTATTTATCAAACATTCCAAGCGGCATAAGTACAAAAATACAAAAGGAAAACAACAGAGGAACAAAAAGTAAAAAGGCCAAATTACATCGCTGTAATAACCGAAATATATATATATATATATATATATATATATATATATATATATATATATATATATGTTTTAAAATTTATTTAAATTGCTAGTGAACCTAATTAACTATTACACATGTTAAGCTGGACAATAAAATAACTGAGACAATAAATAATGGTAAAACAATGGGTTGAACCCATATATTTCCTTATTGGCCCATGTACAAAACTTAGCTCGTATTTGAGAGAATTTCAGTCGCATTTGCGACCTTGACAGGGTTCGCATTTGCGAGTCCTTGTTGCATTTGCGACCTTGGCAGTTGAAGCCCAGGTTCGCATTTCGATAATTTTGTCGCATTTGCAACCTTCGCATTTGCGAACTAGGTGTCGCAAATGCGACATCTACGACCTATGCACAGCCTTATTAAATGTGGGACATAGACCATTTAGCTCATTTTTTTCCATCTCTTAGGAAATAATTGGAGCTCTTGAAAGAGGGTTTTCACCTAAAACTTTGAGGTAAGTAATTTCTACACAACATGAATTAAATACATAGATTATGGGCAGATTAACATGTAAAAATTTGGTGAAAACAAGGGTTTAGATGAAAAACCTAGGTTTTGGATAAAAATAGAATTTGACCACAAAAATGGTTATGAAATTTGGTGAAAAACATATATTTGACTTCATGAGGTTATGGGTAACAATTTATCCGAAAATTTCCAAAATCCGGGCACGTGGGCCCGAGGGTAAATTTTAGGAGTTCTTCAATTTGGGTTGGAAAATCACCTTAATAGTTAGGATATGAACTCTTAAATATGTATTGACTATTTTAAATAAAATTTGACTAGTTTTGGGTCGTTTGGCGCCGAGTTGAGGGTTTAAAGCACAATTGTGGACCAGAAGTAAGCTTTGAGGTGAGTAAGTCTCCTCTCTAACTCTGTACCCCTAGGTGATATATTTAATATGTGTAACTTGTGGCGGGGGCTACGTACGCATGGGGTGACGAGAGTCTACACGTAGTTAGATTCATGTTATTGTCCGGTTAGACTTAGGTTCACACCATGCTATACTTGCACTATAGGGATTATCTTTGCTCATTTAAATCCTTTTATTTCGTATTATGAGTGGATACTAGACATGCGTAGGGTGATAGACTCACTATTGTAGAGTTCTCACGAGTTTCATAATTTGCTGCGGAATAATGGTATTCCTCTTACGGATTTTCTCACGCGATATGCTTTTTCATCGAATGATTTTTTTCCTTAAAAATTATAACTCACACATTTATTCGTGAGTGGGGGTCAAGGACCCGTTAAAGCTTCTTATTCTAATGGGATAGGGCAGTTCGCCTCGGCAGGATTTATGTACAACACTCTCATGGGAGCGGGCAATTCGCCTCGGCAGTTTGATAGATGCATCTCTGGTTCGTGCCGTTCAACCCTTGGTAGTGTATAGATTATGATGGGATCAGGTCGTACGCCTTGGAATTTCTATAAAATATCCTCATGAAATCATGCGTAATATTTGGCAGGAAGCTAGTGTACCTTTGAGTTTTTCCTAAATTGAAGTATACCATCCCACTTTGGTGAGGTCCATTATATATATATATATATATATATGCTTCGGTTGAGGAGGAATTTCCTAATTGAGAGCTTGAGCCTATTATAAAGAGGAGAATTGTACCACATATTTATACTTGCTTATTTCATTTATTTACTCTGCCTCATATTTGTTCACCTCTTTACTGTACCTGATATTGTTGGACCACTAGTGAGTGTCGATGTCAACCCCTCATCACTACTCTTTCGAGGTTATGCTAGATACTTACTGGGTACACATTGATTTTCATACTCATACTATACTTGCTCCACATTTTTGTGCAGGTATTTTTATGTCTAGTGGTCCTTTGGGCATGGACGTGCACATGATACGGGGACTTATCGTGAGTTGCATTTCTTGTCATGATCCACAGCAAGCAGAGTCTCCTTCAGAGTTATTTAGATTCTCCTGTCCAATTTGCGTTCCGAACAGATGTTGTATTTTAATTTACTTCCTAGTAAATGCTCATGCACTTGTAATATCAGGTTTTGGGGATGATTATGGGTTGTTCAGTATTGTAGTTGTGAGGATATTATTATTTACTCTGTAAAATTTTATCTCTTACTAATTAATTGAAGGAAATTATGATTTCAAAAATACTAAAATGAGTAACTAAGTTAACCATCTATTGTTGGCTTGCTTGAGAGTGGAGTTAGGTGCCATCATGATATTTAATGGATTTTGGGTCATGACAACATGGTATTAGATAACTAGGTTCACTTAGACCTCACGAGTCATGAGCGAGTCTAGTAGATTCTTGCGGATCGGTACATAGATGTTTGTATTATTTTCGAGAGGCTACAGGGCTGTTAGGAGCAATTCCCTTCTTGATTCGTTAACGTGCGATTTGATTCTTTTGAGGCTTGTACCTTTATTTCTTTCCTATTCAATATTATGCGATGTGAAGCACTTGTTTAACAATTAGTAATCGAGGAATATTAATAGTAAGATGCTTGTTTATATGTTGGGGTAGTGAATGATTCGAAAGGAGGTTTTTTATCAGTGCATGATTAAGAGGTTCAGCATTTTATTTCTAGCAGAGGAAAGGCAATCGGTCTATGAATATATGGGGTTGGTTTGATGGAGTAATGAGACTTAGTATTTTCGAGCACGTTGAAATTTTCATTTGTGATGTGGCGTCATTATCGTTGTTGAATGTGTTAAGTTCGTGGTGTTGTGGTTTTCTTCAATTCGCCTTCAGGGTAGGGGATGGTGAAATGGTGATGGGGAAGCGACTGTCAGAGATCGCATTGTGAAGTGGTTCAGAATCAAATTGGTGTTCCTAGTATTGATGGCTTAAGAAAGATGATCTTCGGGGAAGTTTAAAGTTGGTAGCGATCTATTGATCCGAGTGCTACAGAGATGGATTCTGATTTAAGGCAACAATTGGGAAATAAAGAATAATGAAGGACATGGCAAAAGGGAGTCTCGTTGTGATTGAATTTCTAGTAGGTTAAGTATGAATAGCAGAAGTCAGGAAGTTGCCTAAGGAGAGGGTTTGATCAACGTGGGAGAGTGACAAAATAGCATATAGGTTCTGTAGTAGGATAGATACATGTCTTGAGGACAGTTTAGAGTGATTTGGGATTCATGGTGGGTAGTGACTAGGTCTACGGACTTAATTTTGGAATGTTGGCTACTATACTAGGGGAGGATTGGATGCAACAAAAAGGAGTTTTCTTGATATGAAGAGGAATGCAATATGACTTTGGGTTGGAATGAATTGTCGTAATTTTAGTGATGTCAGTAGGGAGTGAACGGACTTGCACAGCTAGTGAGGAGCACAGGCTCAGAATGGTTTACTGATTTCGTAGTAATTGTACCCAGAAAAATGTCATTAGAAGATACCGGCATGGAAATTTCCACAGGTTGGTTATCTCTTGTAAGGAGGTTAGCGGTTGCGTGGTTATGATGAAGCTTCTATGAAGAATTTTATTGTCTATCCGATACGAGGTCGAAGATGTAAATATGGTTAGTGATTCAGAGTGTTCATGAAATGTTAATAGAAGGATCTCGAGGAATTTGACGGGTTGATTGTGCAAGGTCGTGTCAATGGGGGTTAAGGAATCTTGGTGGGATGTAGAGTTATGTAATGGTAGCTTCAAGATAAGTGGGAGAGCCCTACTATATGCGATTAGATTGCATGGCTGTTTACTTATGAGGTTTCTGGTTATCGGCATATTGGTGGGTTATTACGACTAAGGAAAAAGAACATCAGTGGTAATTTGAGCAAATGATCTAAGGGATGTGCGCTATGATTCACCTTATTGATTTATGTCCAAGCCTTGGGAAGACTCGGAGTTTATGCTTCATGTAAATGTGATGTACAAGGAAAATAATTCAGTCGGGTGCTTCTTAGATGGGGTGTTCATGTGCTAGTAGGGCCTTGGAGTTTGATTATATTTGGGACCTAGTCAGCGTGGGTGACTCTCAACAATGGTCCTAGTGGATTCAAAAGTTAAAGTGCGGTGCCTAAGGACTTCGAGTCCGCAGTATGGTTAAGTATCGAGCTTTTACAGTATATTATTAAAAGAGGGCTTGGAGTGTTCTAGGTTATCTTTGGTCTGCGGTGTAGCATTGGAGGAATGGGAGAAAATAACTTTGGATTCATAGAGGAATTATCAGAATGGGTGTACCAATTGAAGATGCGAATATGCACACAAGGAGGGTATGAGATGGTTCGTGGGTTTTGGGACAACATTGTATCGTGAAATAAGGTCACTCATGATGAGTGCAGATGTGGGTTTGTTATGTTTTGAATGCAGCTATTAATACTCCTAAGGCAAGTCCAAAGTAAATTAGAAGAAGTTGGATCGGTTAGCAATGGTCGAATCGGCATGATGGTGGCAATGATCAGTCCCTTCAGCATGTTAAGTCATGCAGATGATTTGTACCCCTATGTGCGAGGCTTGACAATAGCCATAATTGATTTTATTTGTAGGCATTAGAGTATTATGGCATATTATGTGTATATGGATCCCGGAAGAGTTATGGTGGTTTAGACCACTACTAGATGATTGTATTTTCTGCGGTTATAGGAATTCAGTCGCGTGTTGTTGTGGTTCTCCTAAATTGTGTTAAGTGAAAGGTTCCTATACAATGAAGTGTGTATCCTACTAGTGGTTTGGGAGTTATGATGAAATTCTTATACTCTCACGTATTGGCATGTTAGGTACAGTAAGCGGCTTGGGAATTTGAAGTTGAGGATAAAAGTTGTAGTTTGGTGTTGACAAGAATGTCACAAGCTCGGATGAGCAGGATGGAATTCAGATGTTTAGAGTAAGCTGGTACTATGTTCAGTGTCACCGAAGATCGGTGTCATGTGTAAGAGGCTTTGTGTACTAATTTACGGATCTTTGATTTGCTCTACAGCCTTATTATGGTCGGTGGTATGGATGTGCAGACTTGTTACCTGGTGCGAAAGGTCGTGGGAGCGTATTCCACGGGAAGATTGTATGTGTGACATGTGGTCACTCAATTGATTAAAGATTGAAACCAAGTATGGAAATTATGGTACTATCGCTAATGTGAGAATTTATGCCTGAAGGGAGCTCAGTTCATTTGGTTGTGGACTGCGGAAGTTTGTTCCGGATTTGACGACTGTTCTTTTGTGTCATGGGGTAAAGGGGTTGTTGTGGATGCTTGAAGGGTTATTAGCCCAGTGCGGTAAGATCAGGATCGGCTTGAGGTCCATGGGTGGACCTAATTATGAATGTAGGCTCTATATCACACCGGATTGGTTTAGTTTAGCATAGAGTTGTTTATGGAGGAGTCTTCGGGCCTTGGATGTTATTTCTGTAGTCCACCATTTCATGAAATCTCTATTGTGTCGTGTGGGTTGTGAGGCGGTTTGGTTATTCGTACTCGTATTAAGATCCCGTGTAGTTTGTGGTGTTATATATGAGCAGGATGGCTCTCAAGATACAGGTCATTTATTGCACCTTAGTCGTGCTTGAGTTTTGTGGCGTATGGAGCTATCTGTCTTCCCAAGGATGGTATTATGCACTTGGCTTACTTATGGTCGACATTCGGGTATTTTGCAGGTATGAGATTCTAGCTCGATAAGTATTTCCTTATAGATTGTTATGTATGGATCGGGTGGCACACTGCCACGGGTATGTTGTGTGGACTAGGTGGTATGCCGCAATGGTATCATGTGTGGATCGGGTTGCACGCTGTAACAATGCCTGAGCAACTTTTACTAGGTAAGATGGGATTATTAGACCTAGGATCAGTGCGATCAGGTTTATACAAGGCACATTAAAGAGTAAATATCATTATTCAGCCCAGAATGAGGTAATGGTTCTTGTTGGGAGGAGAGACTTTATAAAATGTGATTCGGCAGGTGGTTATGAGTTCTATACATATTTTCTGTCGCGGCAGTATTCCGAAAGTTGAAGCAAGGCTTATATTAGTCATGAGGTATATTACGGGCTTCAGGTCAGTGGAAATCCTAGCTGTTGTGCTTGGGAAAGATTGCCTTGGGCAAATGAGTTACACAATGCACCGTGTTAATTCATCAAGGGTATATGATCATGTTTTGGTATAGTGCGTAGTATCTATTACTGTGTTCGTATGTTAAAAGCAGGACCGGTGGAGAATTTTGGATGTTGGAATTTGGCTTTAAGGCTTATTTATCTAAATAAAAGGGAGAATTTTCAGATTGACTCGAGCTAATGTGCTCAACTAGGTTGTGGTAGCACGGGTAGGTGCATGAGGTGTTAAGCGGTGATTTTGGACAACTCCAAAGCAGTTCTTAGCACGTTCGCGGACGAATGTATGTTTAAGTGGGAGAGAATGTAACAACTGACCGGTGGTTTTGAGCTCTAGCGCATCGATCAGTGGTTTAGGCCCTGAGTAGCTTCACTTCAGGTATTATGACTTGTACGTGTGGTCGGAATTGACCTTTGAGTAAACGACCTCAGAACTGGGATTTGAAGGTTATAACAGGTTTGCATGATGATTTTGGACTTAGGCGTATGTCCGGATCGGGTTTTGGATGACCTACGAACGTTTCAACGCCTATTGTGAAAAGTTTGCATTTTGGAAGGATTTCATAAATTTGGGTTGAAGTGCATTTCAATGTTATCGTTGTCCATTTGGGATTTTGAGTCTGGAAATAACTCTATATGGTGATTCTAGTCTTAGGAGCGCGTCCAGATGTGGATTTTGGAGGTCCGTAGGTCATTTCGGGGTTAATTGGCAAAAGGTGAAAATTTGAAGGTTCTTGGAAAGTTTGACAGGGAGTGGACTTTTTTATATCGAGGTCGGATTCTGATTCCTGAAGTTGGAGACAGTCTATAATGTCAAACAAGAGTTGTACGCAGAATTGGAGGCCAATCAGACGTGATTTGATAGGTTTCGGCATCGAATGTAGAAGTTTGAAGTTCTAAAGTTCATTAAGCTTGAATTGGGGTGCGATTCGTGGTTTTAGCATTGTTTGATGTAATTTGAGGCCACGAGCCGGTTCATGTTAAGTATCGGGACTAGTTGGTGTAATTGGATGGGTCTTGGGGACCTCGGGTGTGATTCAGGGGTATTTCGGACCAAGTTTGGGTGTTTGGAAGCTTCTGTTTTCTGGTGTTCTTTTGCTGGTGTTGCAGGTATCGCAAATGCGAGAATTGGTTCGTATTTGTGAAAAGGTCTTTGAAATTACGAAGAAGCCTGACTTGGGCTTAGTTCGCATTTGCGAGAATTTCAGTCGCATTTGCAACCTTGCGACCTTGGCAATGGAAGCCCAGGCTCGCATTTGCGAACAAGGTGTCGCAAATGCGATATCTGCGACCTGTGCACAGCCTTATTAAATGCGGGACTAAGACCATTTCGCTTATTTTTTTCATCTCTTAGGCGATTTTTGGAGCTCTTGGAAGAGGGTTTTCACCTAGCACTTTGAGGTAAGTAATTTCTACACAACATGAGTTAAATACATAAATTATGGGTAGATTAACATGTCAAATTTTGGTGAAAACAAGAGTTTAGATGAACCTAGGTTTTGGATAAAAATGAGATTTGACCACGGAAATGGTTATGGAATTTGGTGAAAAACATATATTTGACTTCATGAGGTTATGGGTAACAATTTTCTCCAAAAATTTCAGGAATCCGGGCACGTGGGCCCGGGGGTGACTTGTAGGAATTCTTCAATTTGGGTTGGAAAAATCACCTTAATAGTTAGGATATGAACTCTTAAATGTGTATTGACTATTTTAAATAACATTTGACTAGTTTTGGGTCGTTTGGTGTCGAGCTGATATATTTAATATGTGTAAATTGTTACGGGGGCTACGTACGCACTAGGTGATGAGAGTCCGTATGTAATTAGATTCATGTTATTGTCCGGGTAGACTTAATTTCACACCATGCTATACTGCACTATAGGGATTATTTTTGCTCATTTAAATTCTTTTATTTCGCATTATGACTGGATACTAGACATGCGTAGGGTGATAGACTCGATGTTGTAGAGTTCTCATGAGTTTCATGATTTTCCACTGAACAATGGAGTTCCTCTTATAGATTTTTTCATGTGCTATGCGTTTTCATCGAATGATTTTTTCCTTAAAAATTATAACTCACATATTTATTCGTGAATGGGGGTCAAGGACCCGTTAAAGCTTCTTATTCTAATGGGATCGGGCCGTTCACCTCGGCAGGATTTATGTACCACACTCTCATGGGAGCGGGCAGTTTGCCTCGGCAGTTTGATATAAGCATTTATGGTTCATGTCGTTCGACCCTCGGTAGTGCATAGATTATGATGGGATTGGGCCGTACCCCTCGAGATGTCAGAGTCTCGTGCTGATAACGTGTTATAAAATAAAGACTGTAAAGTAAAGACAAGTATAGAGAGAAACTGATATATTATTCGAATTCAAACTGATGTACATAATGAACTGAAATCTCTTCTATTTATAGAAGAAAAGAAGCTGCTACTGCAATCTGCTGTGTAAGCTTCTATTATACCACTGAGAGCAATGTTTATCCATAACGGAGTACTGAATGGATAAGCTTATTGTACCCAGTATAGATAATCTTCTACTAGGGGTAATGATTATCCATAACGGAGTACTGAAAGGATAAGCTCATTGTACCCGATATGAATAATCTTCTACGGGGATAATATTTATCCATAACGGATTATCGAAAGGATAAGCTTATTTACCCGATATGGATAATCTTTCTACCGGGGGTAATGTTTATCCATAACCAGGTATCGAAGTGATAAGCTTCTTCAGGAAGCTTATTTCCAATAGAGTACTAAATAGATAAACATATTTACGGTAGAGTCCCATATGGATAAGCTTCTTCAGGAAGCTTATTTATAACGGAGTACTAAATGAACATCCATAATATAATATATTTATAACACTCCCCTTGGATGTTCATTAAAAGATAATGTACCTCATTAAAATCTTACTAGGAAAAATCACGTGGGAAAAAATCCTAGTGAAGTAAAAAGGGTACCTATATTTAGTAATACGTAGTGCTATGTGCCTTATTAAAAACCTTATAAGGAAAACCTCATGGGATAAAACCTTAGTAAGGAAAAAAGAGTGTATCGCGTATTTTACTCCCCCTAATGAAAACCTTATTTTAAATATTTGAGTCTCCGCATTCCAATCTTGTATATCATCTTCTCAAAAGTTGAAGTTGGCAAAGATTTAGTGAATAAATCTGCTGGATTATCACTTGAACGGATTTGTTGCACATCAATGTCACCACTTTTCTGAAGATCGTGTGTGTAGAATAATTTTGGTGAAATGTGCTTCGTTCTATCTCCTTTTATAAATCCTCCCTTCAATTGGGCTATGCATGCAACATTGTCTTCGTATAAAATTGTGGGTCTTTTCTCACATTCCAAACCATATTTTTCTCGAATAAAATAAATTATTAATCTCAACCATACACATTCCCTACTTGCTTCATGAATAGATATTATCTCAGCATGATTTGAAGAAGTAGCAACAATAGATTGCTTTGTGGAGCGCCATGATATGACACTACCTCCATATGTAAATATGTACCCGGTTTGAGATCGAGCTTTATGGGGATCAAATAAATAACCTGCATCTGCATAACCAACAAGATCTACACTATCTTTGTTAGCATAAAAAAAACCCATATCAAGGGTTTCCTTTAAATATCGCAATATATGCTTAATCTCGTTCCAATGTTTCCGTGTAGGAGAACAACTATATCTTGCTAGTAAATTAACAGAAAATGTTATGTCAGGCCTTGTAGTATTAGCAAGATACTTTAGTGCACCAATTGCACTGAGATAGGGTACTTCGGGACCAAGGAGTTCCTCGTCCTCTTCTGGAGGTCGGAACAAATCCTTATTCACTTCAAGTGATCGAACAACCATTGGTGTACTCAATGGGTGCGCTTTGTCCATGTAAAAGCGTTTTAAGACCCTTTCTGTATAGGCAGATTGATGGATAAAGATCCCGTCTGCTAAATGTTCAATTTGCAGACCAAGACAAAGTTTTGTCTTTCCAAGATCTTTCATCTCAAATTCTTTCTTAAGATATTCAATTGCCTTTTGGAGCTCTTCTGGAGTTCCAACAAGATTTATGTCATCAACATAAACAACAAGTATAACAAATTCTGATGCCATTTTCTTTATAAAAATACATGGACAAATAACATCATTTATGTAACCTTCTTTCAGCAAATATTCACTAAGGCGATTATACCACATGCGCCCAGATTGCTTTAAACCGTACAAAGATCTTTGTAATCTGATTGAATACATTTCCTGAGATTTTGCTTCAGGCATTTTAAATCCTTCAGGGATTTTCATATAAATTTCATTATCAAGTGAACCGTACAGATAAGCTGTAACTACATCCATTAGATGTATTTCAAGCTTTTCATGTAGTGCTAAACTGATGAGATATCGAAATGTTATGGCATCCATAACAGGTGAATATGTTTCATCAAAATCGACTCCAGGTCGTTGTGAGAATCCTTGTGCAACAAGGCGAGCTTTGTATCTTTCAACTTCATTTTTATCATTCCTTTTTCGCACAAAAACCCATTTATGACCAACTGGTTTTATACCAGCAGGTGTTTGGACTACTGGTCCAAAGACCTCTCTTTTAGCAAGTGACTTCAATTCCGATTGAATTGCCTCTTGCCATTTTGGCCAATCAGATCTTTGTCGACATTCTTCGACTTATATGCAAAAATATTATCCACCACTATTTCAGATCGATTTTAATTAATCCCATCACCGGTCAAACTTATTAAAAGTTCTTCACTCACATGAGCTTCGGGTTTATTGATTTCTTCAGGAATCTCAGAACTAATTAGATCTTGGGTCTCTTCAAGAGATTCCTTCATAGTATCATTTTGATCATTTGTCGATTTTCTTTTTCGAGGATTTCGATCCATAGAACCTGTCGCACCTCCTTTTTCCGCGCCCGGGGGGCGCGAGGGGAGTTTTTCCAATTAAAGGACAATCGAAATGGGATTGGTTTATTAATTTCAGAGTCGCCACTTGGGAGATTTAGGGTGTCCCAAGTCACCAATTTTAATCCCGAATCGAGGAAAAGAATGACTCCATATTACAGTCTGCGCACCAGAAATCCGGATAAGGAATTCTGTTAACCCGGGAGAAGGTGTTAGGCATTCCCGAGTTCCGTGGTTCTAGCACGGTCGCTCAACTGTCATATTCGGCTTATTTATCTGATTTTAAATACCATTATGAACCAATGTGCCAATTTTAACTTTTTACCGCTTTATTGTTATTATTTCAAAAGGATGTGAACATCGCTTAAAACATGTCCTTGGACTGCGTCACATGAAATGCACCCACAATCTGGAACATATTTTATTTGATGTTTTGGGATTTGGATCTGGGTCGCATGAAATGCACACCCCAAGTTTTAAGAAAGTAGATTATTAAACACGCACCTAAAGAGACTATCGTGTTATTATTTTGGGAAGGGCCGTGAAATTTGCTAAACGGCCCGTCCCGGAATCTAAGTATTTAATATATACATTTAGAGGGCCCCGCAGCTTCTACATTTTTGTTTGTCGAGGCTCGTCTCATTTTTATTTTAAAGGATAAACCTATAATGACTATATTTCCTATTAAGTTCGTCTCTAAAATAAAAGAAAATCTCTTAATTATTTACATGCTTGCAGATTATTTACAGCAGGATCCGAAATGCTTTTACAGAATAAGGAAACATGACCATGCATACGGACAGCTGATCGAACATTATGGGCCCAAATCCAGCTCATGCGGGATGGGCCAGACCTGGGCCACTGTTTATCCGAGGCGGGTCTGTTTGGTCTGTTTTGACCTGGGCTCGACCTTCATAAGGTTGAGGGGCGCGGACTTGTGCTAATTGTTATAAGGGTGTGGCTTGATAATTATAACGAGGCAGTTTATCAAAAGAGAATGAAAATTAACTAAGGCGGATAGTTTTATTCTTTGACATGCATTAAAAGAGAATGCTAATTACAAAACACAACTAATTTTCAAGACATAGCCTAGTATACTGCCAATCCCTTTGTCTGTTAACCTAACCAACATATGATATCAAACCATACTACATTTTTTTTTGTATTCACTATATGAAAGGACCAACTCCAATACCCAAACAAGATTGTAAACCATTACACACTACATAATCATCTATATAGCAACTACATGTGGACATAGATGTCTTCAAATCTTCCCTTTTGTATTCATGCTCGACTTTCAAATTACATGGACAGTATTAGTTGTGTACCTGGTATAGAGGAACAAAAGAAGAAGGAAAAGGATCAGCTGAATAGTACACAGCAAACAACAGCACAGCAGATTCACAGCAACAACACAGCAACAACACAGCAACAACGACCAGCCAACAATGATGAAGCTCAGCAAGGAGTCGAGCAACAAATAAACAATCCCAGAAAAACAGAGTAGGAAATAACAGCCCAGAATGTTGAATGTAACAGCAACAGAAATCCAATGACCACAAGAAAGCTTGGCAAACGACAGAAAAAGCAAAGCCACAAAGACAACCTGATCAAACTGGACTCTTACACAGTTTCTTCTAGACAATACTCATTCACAATGTTCTGAAATTTATTCCTGTTTTTCCTTTTTCAGTTTTCTTACTCACAGAATCTCTCAAGACTCAAAAATGAACTCTCCTCTTTCTAATGGAAGGTCTGCTTCTTTTATAGCCTAACCTTAACACTTTACAGTCTTTTTGACAACTCAAAATTCCCCCTCCCTGTTGTTTTTCCACTCACCTCTTTTAAATAAACAAAACTCCCATCAAATTCCTGACAGCCCCTCTCTCTTTTGTTGTTAAAATGTACTAATCACTTGTTTATTTAACCAAAGTATGGGCAGCGTGAATATAATCTGACAGCACATGCTGTCCAATTATTTTAATCCCTTAAAGCTAACCATACACATGCTGCCCACGGTCCAAACCAAATGGCGTTGTGTTTAAAAACCAAAATCTGAATCTGCCATTATAACCTTTCCCCCTAGATGTTCTTTTAATTTAATTTGAACAAAATCAATAGGCAATACAATTCAGTTCCTAATGGGACTCAAATACGATCACAGCAGAAATAAGCAATACGAATCAAGTTGTTACCATTAACGATTGAAACTAATTGACGACATATATCGACTCGACTATATTAATCGTAACACATAACAATCAATCGTTCATATAAACAACACGTATAGAGTCCCGAATGACTTCAGACAAATTTGTTCAAACACTGGGAACTTATATGAATTAAACTCGCTTGACGATTAATCTAATTGATGAGCACGTATATCACAGGGTATATTCAGAACACAAACAGAAGACAATTGACCAAATAAAAGGCCTTTAACATAGATGGAAGAAATCCGAATGGAAAATAACAAAAGAAAATAACCAATCATACACAACGAAACATGCTGACAACTTAACTAGCAGTTGAATAAAACAAAAAGGAAAAGAAAACTTACCAAAAATTGTCCAAACAAAACTGAACCAAATCTGACTCAACATTGAACTTTTGAGGCCGAACAAACTTTAATCAGGGTGTTCTCACATGAGAACACCTTGATTAAGGTCTATTAGACCTCAAACCCCCGTTAAGGCTAGCCGGATTCCCCATGTGCATGTGTTCTAAAGTCTGGATTTTCAGATCTGGATTTTTGGGAGTTGTGGGTAGATTCGGACCAAACCAAGCTTGGTTTGGTCACGAGGAAGGTCAGGGGGGTGTCTGGTATGAAGATGGGGTGGTTTGGCATAGATCCGGGTTCGACTCAAATCTTCAAATGAAGATTCGAGACGAACGAAAGTGATTCGAGGCTAGGGAGTAACAGATCCATGTTCAGGAGAGTGAGGGGGTCTTAGGGTGTTCGGGAGGTGGCCACCGGCGTTCATGCCGCCGGGTTTTGGTGGAAGGGAAACTAGGGCGGCGTTAGGGTTTGGGGGTTTCAGGGTTCGGGGAAGGAGATGACTGAAGGGGGGTTCGGATAGGGGGTGCGGGGTAAAGGGTCAAGTTTATATATGGAAGGGGAAGAGAGATTGGAGCCGTTAGATCAAGTGATCTGAACGGCTTAGATCTATTGGTGGGTAACAGGACGGGGTCGTTTGGTATGGGAACGGGGTCGTTTTGGTTTAGGTGAGGGGTTGGGTTAAACCGGCTAAATAGGTCGGGTCATGAGGGAGCCAGGGACCGTTGGATCAATGAGGTTGGACGGCTCAGATCAACTTGCCTGAAACGGCGTCGTTGAGGTGAGTTGGACAGCCTGATCTGGACCGTTCCTTTGAATCAGATCAACGGCTTCAAATGGGGACGCCGATACGACGTCGTTTGAGTCCGTGCTTGGGCAGGCTGGGTTTGGACTGGATCAGTACTTTGGTTTTGGGCCTTGTTTCGGGGCCCAAATCGGATTTTCCTTTTCTCCTTTTTTTTTTCAATTTAAACAAAAATTCCTAAAACAATATAAAAATTAAAATAAACCTACACACATATTGAGTGACACCCACAACGATAAACACACATAAATGGACAATAAAAAATAAAAATAAAAATAAAAAAATGGTTAGATCACAGCTTAGAACGAACGATGCACACATACATATATTTTTTTGAATTTTCTTTTAACAACAGGCATTTTGTATTTTTGTTTGGTAATGACTAGATGTAAAATGGACAGACCCATAAATGACTAACAACACATGTCACGGAAAACTCGAAAAATTGTACAGCGAAATCATTTGTCACTATTTTTATTTTCTTTTGGAGCGATTGCTGTAGGGCAAAAATCACGTGCTTACAGCTGCCCCTCTTTGCCCGAAGACACGAAGGGTTTTCGCGCAAAGATAAAGCGAGCGATTTTTGCCCGTCCGAGTACTCCGTGTGAAGCATTTTTTGAAAAAGATTTGACCGAACCTTTGCTTCAGAGGTTTTCTACATATCCTGGGCTGAACAAGAATCAGGTCAATGTAGTTTGGGAAATTTTTGGTAGCTGGGACTACCGTGTGACTGTAGTGTTTGCTGTTGTTGTGCGCTGTTGTATGCTGTTGTAAGATGCTACTGCTCAACCGATCTCCCTGTTACATTGCTCTAAAAGGAGAAACAAGAAGCTAAGCTAGAGTCTGAGATCTCATATATCTTCAACTTGTTCTTGTTGTCTTGCTTTCTTGTCGGCTGACGCTTTCCTCTGACGCTTTTATTTCGGAGATAATGCTGGTCCTTCACCTTTTCTGAATGTCAGTTCTCATCACTTTGCTTGATTTGCTGGGAACATGGCTTTCTTCCTTAAATCTTTCAATGGTTTCTTCAGCGGTATGTTTCTTCATCAGCATCGTCATACTGGGCATGCTACAACACTCCCAAACCGCTTCTTTTGAGATGCGTTCCTTTTTCCTTTTGAATTGCGCACTTGCCTCTGCAGTTGTCTGCTTCTTGGTGCTGGGGATTTCATTGTTTCCCGTTTGGGGATCTCTGTTGCAATCTTCCTTCTTCAGGTGGGGCTATTGATTCCAAACTCTAGAGCTAAAAGTATTCCCGCATTATACTGGTGGGCGACCTAGAACTTAAAAGTATTCCCGCATTATACTGGTGGGCGACCTAGAACTTAAATGTATTCCCGCATTATACTGGTGGGCGACCTAGAACTTAAAAGTATTCCCGCATTATACTGGTGGGCGACCTAGAACTTAAATGTATTCCCGCATTATACTGGTGGGCGACCTAGAACTTAAAAGTATTCCCGCATTATACTGGTGGGCGACCTAGAACTTAAATGTATTCCCGCATTATACTGGTGGGCGACCTAGAACTTAAAAGTATTCCCGCATTATACTGGTGGGCGACCTAGAACTTAAAAGTATTCCCGCATTATACTGGTGGGCGACCTAGAACTTAAAAGTATTCCCGGCATTATACTGGTGGGCGACCTAGAACTTAAATGTATTCCCGCATTATACTGGTGGGCGACCTAGAACTTAAATGTATTCCCGCATTATACTGGTGGGCGACCTAGAACTTAAAAGTATTCCCGCATTATACTGGTGGGCGACCTAGAACTTAAATGTATTCCCGCATTATACTGGTGGGCGACCTAGAACTTAAATATATTCCCGCATTATACTGGTGGGCGACCTAGAACTTAAATGTATTCCCGCATTATACTGGTGGGCGACCTAGAACTTAAAAGTATTCCCGCATTATACTGGTGGGCGACCTAGAACTTAAATGTATTCCCGCATTATACTGGTGGGCGACCTAGAACTTAAAAGTATTCCCGCATTATACTGGTGGGCGACCTAGAACTTAAAAGTATTCCCGCATTATACTGGTGGGCGACCTAGAACTTAAATGTATTCCCGCATTATACTGGTGGGCGACCTAGAACTTAAAAGTATTCCCGCATTATACTGGTGGGCGACCTAGAACTTAAATGTATTCCCGCATTATACTGGTGGGCGACCTAGAACTTAAAAGTATTCCCGCATTATACTGGTGGGCGACCTAGAACTTAAATGTATTCCCGCATTATACTGGTGGGCGACCTAGAACTTAAAAGTATTCCCGCATTATACTGGTGGGCGACCTAGAACTTAAAAGTATTCCCGCATTATACTGGTGGGCGACCTAGAACTTAAAAGTATTCCCGCATTATACTGGTGGGCGACCTAGAACTTAAATGTATTCCCGCATTATACTGGTGGGCGACCTAGAACTTAAATGTATTCCCGCATTATACTGGTGGGCGACCTAGAACTTAAATGTATTCCAATTGCTTCCCCGTTCTTCCGAGAAAATCTCGACAATTGGCAGAAAATTTTCTGCCCCGGTTTTTGGCGACTTCCCTGGCGTTGCATCTCGCTGTCATCATCAATCCTTTGTTTTCCTGCAGCAGACAAAAGGATTTAATTAGTTTTTATCGTGGTGGTAGAGGGTGCCTTTCTGGCGAGCAATTTTTCTCTCTTCCTCTTTTCTTGCTCTTTGTCCCCATAATTGGTTGGCGGGCAAAGTTGCCTGTTGGGGGTCTCTAGCCTGCTGGGGATTGGTTTTCAATTTATCCCCTTTTCTGCTTTCTCTTTAAACACATGATGTGGGAGTCTGCTTCTAACTCCCGAAACCACTCCCTTTTGGAGCTTACTTCTTCCAAAATTTCCGGGCACAATCACTGCATTGCCCGGGACCGGCCTTTAAGACTGTTTGTATTATCCTGCATTGGATGAATTCCCCTTTGGTTCCTGGTAGTAAGCTTTTGAAAAAAAAATCCTTTCAAGACACATTTTAGGAAAAGAAATAAAAGATATGGAAAGGAGAAAATCTTTCTGAACCAATATTTTTTGTGGGAGGAGCTAATCAAAAGAACTTATCTGGAGGACATGACTGGTCCCCGTGATCATGGCGTGCACCATAGATTCCCGACCCAGTCTATTTGTATCAATCGATTTGTCCGATGGTCTGACTTGCTGGGGATGATAAATGGATGTTCATCTTGTTGCGAATGTGGTAGCTTTTGCTGCTCTATCTTGTCGCCTCATAGTGCCCTTCGAGGGGTTTTCACTAATGAGACTCTCTCTTTTCTCTCATCTCCCGGCGCCTTATGGTGCCTGTGAGGGTTTTCACCAATAAGACTCTCTCATTTCATATCCCTCATCTTACATCGCCTCTCGGTGCCTGCGAAGGTTTTCACCGATGAGACTCTCTCATTTTATTTCTTTCGAGGAATCGGGGCGTTGTAGATACGACCCTCTCTTCTGGAGATTCCTTTGACTATCAATTCATTTCCAGTCTTACGATCCTCTTCTTTGCTGGGGATTGGTGTATTATTCTCGGTCTTATTTGCCTGACTTGACATCTCTTGAACATTGATCGGGAGGTCTTTGGGACGTTGATGTTGGTTTTGGTGTGGAGTTAAAGAAAGGCTATGAAAAATGAAAATAATTTGATGGGTGATGTGCTACAACTTTTGGAATCAAACCTTTGTTGGAATTTTAAAACATAACTTCTGCCCCAGTTTTCTTGCTTGGGGAATTTATTTTTTACTCTTATGTTGTGCTATGTGCGTTACGCACGCTGTGCCTATTATGCACACTATGTACATTATGCATCCTATATTTATTATGATGCATACTATGACCGAGCCGTGAGGCGCCTACGTATCCTCTTTGAGGAATCAGGTCAAACGTAGTTCCCACGGTTTTATATTCCTTGATTTTTCTTTTCTTTCTTTTCATTTTCTTTTCCTTTTCTTTTTCTTTTTCTTTTCTTTTTCTCTTTTTTTTCATGTCTTTTCCATTAGTGATTCCAAAAGGGGGTATGAAAGAATTACTTAGGCTCAAAGGGGGAAGCAAGGGTTAAAAGTGTTTGGATAGAAGAAAGAATTGCCTCCGTCATCTCATTATCCAACAAATGCCAAATACAAACAAATAAACCAAAAATTGCCATAATTAAAGAAATTACGCATAATATCTCTTGACTGCATCTGAATTGATAGCCATGTCGACACATCTACCTTCGACATCTGTCAAACACAAAGCACCGTTGGACAATACTCTGGTCACGATATAAGGCCCTTGCCAATTTGGGGCGAATTTGCCTTTTGCCTCGACCTGATGTGGGAGGATCTTCTTTAATACCAACTGCCCTACTTCAAACTTCCTGGGGCGCACCTTCTTATTATACGCTCTTGCCATTCTCTTCTGATACAGTTGACCATGGCACACTGCTGCCAATCTTTTCTCATCTATCAGGCTCAACTGTTCCAAGCGAGCTTTGATCCATTCATCATCATCAATTCCGGCTTCAGCGACAATTCGGAGGGACGGAATTTCGACCTCCGCTGGTATCACGGCCTCAGTTCCATACACCAACAAATAAGGAGTTGTGCCTATGGAGGTCCGGACGGTAGTGCGGTACCCCAACAAAGCAAAGGGTAATTTCTCGTGCCATTGTCTGGACCCTTCCACCATTTTTCGTAGTATCTTCTTGATATTCTTATTGGCTGCTTCGACTGCTCCATTCGCCTTGGGACGATATGGGGTGGAATTGCGGTGTGTAATCTTGAATTGTTGGCACACCTCTCTCATCAGGCTGCTATTAAGATTCGCACCGTTATCCGTAATGATCACTTTTGGGATCCCAAATCTGCAGATGATATGGGAGTGAACAAAGTCCACCACCGCCTTCTTGGTTACTGATTTGAAGGTTTTAGCCTCAACCCATTTGGTGAAGTAATCAATGGTCACTAGAATGAACTTATGACCGTTGGACGCTGCTGGCTCGATGGGCCCAATGACATCCATGCCCCATGCCACAAACGGCCAGGGTGCTGACATCGTATGTAACTCTGTTGGCGGAGAATGAATCAAATCTCCATGTATCTGGCACTGATGGCATTTCCTCACAAAAGTGATACAGTCGCGTTCCATGGTGAGCCAATAACACCCTGTTCGAAGGATCTTTCTTGCCAATACATATCCGCTCATGTGCGGTCCGCAAACTCCCGCATGTACCTCTTCCATAACCGTCATTGCTTGACTGGCATCTATGCATCTCAACAATCCCAAATCCGGGGTTCTTTTGTACAATACTCCTCCACTGAGGAAGAAACCATTCGACAAACGCCGAAGGGCTCTTTTTTGGTCTCCAGAGGCATGTTCTGGATATATCCCCATTCTGAGGTATTCCTTGATATCATGAAACCAGGGTTCGCCATCTGCTTCTTCTTCTATGGCATTGCAGTAGGCGTGCTGATCACGGACCTGGATGTGTAGAGGATCAACATACATTTTGTCAGGGTGGTGCAGCATTGATGCCAAGGTGGCCAAGGCATCCGCAACCTCATTGTGAACTCTCGGGATGTGTTTGAACTTTACCGATCGAAATTGCTTGCTCAGATCATGCAAGCATTGTCGGTATGGTATGAGCTTTAGATCTCGTGTTTCCCATTCACCCTGAATTTGATGTACCAAGAGGTCCGAGTCTCCCAAGACCAAGACGTCTTGGACATCCATGTCAGCAGCCAAGCGCAGACCCAGAATGCAAGCCTCATATTCGGCCATATTGTTGGTGCAATAGAAGCGTAGTTGAGCCGTGACAGGATAATGCCGTCCTGTTTCAGAAATGAGTACTGCTCCTATTCCAACCCCTTTTGCGTTTGCAGCTCCATCGAAGAAAAGCTTCCAACCCGGTTCCTCAGGTAATTCCAACTCATTCGTATGCATCACCTCTTCGTCAGGAAAATACGTTCTTAAAGGCTCGTATTTTTCATCAACGGGATTCTCTGCCAAATGGTCTGCCAGTGCCTGGGCTTTCATGGCCGTCCTCGTTACGTAGATGATATCAAACTCTGTGAGCAGAATTTGCCACTTTGCCAACCTTCCCGTGGGCATAGGTTTCTGAAAGATATACTTCAATGGGTCCAAGCGGGATATGAGATAAGTAGTATATGAAGACAGGTAGTGCTTCAACTTCTGAGCTACCCAAGTTAGGGCGCAGCATGTTTTCTCGAGTTGAGTGTACTTGACCTCATGCACTGTGAATTTCTTGCTAAGATAGTAGATGGCCTGCTCCTTCCTTCCTGTGTCATCATGTTGCCCCAGTACACAACCAAATGAATTTTCCAAGACCGTCAGGTAAAGAATTAGGGGTTTCCCGGGCTTAGGCGGGACCAATACGGGTGGATTAGACAGATACCCTTTGATTTGGTCGAAAGCCTCCTGACACTCTGCCGTCCAACCTACCGCAGCATCCTTTCTCAGCAGCCGAAATATGGGCTCACAAGTTGCTGTGAGTTGAGCGATGAACCTGCTGATGTAATTGAGTCTACCCAGCAAACTCATTACCTCTGTTTTGTTCCTTGGCGGTGGCAAATCTCGGATGGATTCAATTTTGGATGGGTCTAACTCAATCCCCCGTCGACTGACGATGAATCCTAGCAACTTTCCTGATGGAACCCCGAATGCGCATTTGGCCGGGTTAAGCTTGATATCATACCTCCGGAGTCTTTGGAAAAATCTCCTTAGGTCTGCTACATGGTCCTCCTGACGCCAAGATTTGATAATCACATCATCGACGTACACCTCAATTTCCTTGTGTATCATGTCATGAAACACCGCAGTCATTGCTCGCATGTATGTTGCCCCAGCGTTCTTTAACCCGAACGGCATTACCCGATAGCAGTAGGTTCCCCATGGCGTAATAAACGCTGTCTTCTCAGCATCCTCCTCATCCATTAGGATCTGATGATAACCTGCATAGCAATCCACAAAGGATCCGATCTCGCGCCCTGCGCAATTGTCGATCAAGATATGAATGTTGGATAGCGGAAAATTGTCTTTGGGACTTGCTTTGTTGAGGTTGCGGTAGTCAACGCACACCCTGATTTTTCCATCCTTCTTTGGGACTGGTACCACATTGGCCAACCACTCGGGATACCGAGTGACCCGAATGACCTTCGATTGCAATTGCTTAATCACTTCTTCTTTGATCTTCACGCTCATTTCTGTTTTAAATTTCCTTAGTTTTTGCTTGACCGGAGGGTATGCCGGGTCAGTGGGTAATTTGTGAACCACTAAATTGGTGCTTAATCCAGGCATATCATCATATGACCAGGCAAAAACGTCTTTGAATTCCCTGAGAGTTTTGATCAATTCTGCTCTGACATTCGGCTCAATGTGGATGCTAATTTTGGTCTCTTGGACGTTATCAGCGTCTCCTAGATTCACAGCCTCGGTGTCATTTAAGTTAGGCTTGGGTTTCTCTTCAAATTGGCACAGTTCTCTGTTTATTTCTTCGAAGGCTTCACCTTCGTCACATTCAGATTCATCGTCACAAACGACCTTTTGCATCATTGAGTCGGTTTCAGATTGATTTATTAGACTAGGTCGAAGATCCGCTGTGCATGCCATGTCATTAGAACCAGTAAAAAGAGAACTGTTCAGAAAGAAAAAGAACAAGACAAAAATTAAAATGAGACAAAAGAAGAGAACTTTATTAAATTTGCGGGATAAAAGGGTTCACACTTTTACAAAAACGAAAGTAAAATTTGGATTACACCCTTGAATAATCCGATCAAACAAATAAACAAACAAAACATTAATCAAAGCCTACTACCAAGACTCCCCTCGGACAGGAAGAGGAGTAACCGTCCAATTGTTGGTCTTGGCCTCAGGCCCCACAAATTGTATCTCTGCTCTGCTGGAACCTTCTCCAGCTTCCACCATACTGACATCCGCGAATAGCCTCTCAAAACTCTGATTCAGGTCTTCATTTATACCGATCAAAGGTCCTCGAATCTTTGGGATCGCTGACCCCTTGGCACTTGCTTTAACAAAAGACCTTGAGAGGCGTGGCACTGGTTTAGGCAGAAACCAGACCCTCTTCTTCATTCTTCGCGCCTCCTTCCTGTCTGCTGCGGTTGGTTTGAACCCCAACCCGAAGGTTTCCAGATTCTTAGGAAGGGAAACAGGTTGGACTATCCCTTGAAGTTCAACTCCCAGGCCTTTTCCCGGCACAAATCCATTACCCAGCATTTCTGATACCATCATGACTGTTGCGGCAGCTACCCTAGGGTGCGGGATGATTTCTCCTTCAGAAATTTTGTTGGCCGACCCTGTATCGAGAATCTGGTAGACCCAGGGACCCTTGTCATCAGTGGTCTCTATGAAAGGCACAATGGTTCCGCTCATGGTGCATGTTGTATCCTCGCCGTGCAACACGACCTCTTGTCTTTCCCACTCGAACTTCACTGTCTGATGTAGGGTGGAAGGCACCGCTTTAGCTGCATGAATCCAAGGTCGTCCTAACAGCAAGTTGTAAGATACCGTGGCGTCCAATACCTGGAATTCCATGGTAAACAGGACCGGACCAATGGTCAGTTCAAGTACAACATCCCCCACAGTGGCTGTTCCGTTTCCGTCAAACCCCCGGACACAGATGCTATTCTCCCGGATTCTTCCACGGTCAATCTTTAACTGGTCCAGGGTGGATAATGGACAAATATTGGCGCTTGAGCCGTTATCCACCAATACTCGGGTTACCACCGAGTCTTCACATTTGACAGCTAGGTATAGAGCTTTATTGTGCTCCGTTCCTTCCACCGGCAGGTCATCATCTGAGAATGTCACTCTGTTCACCTCGAAAATCTTGCTGGCAATGGTTTCCAGGTGGTTTACAGAAATCTCACTGGGTACATGGGCCTCGTTCAATATCTTTAACAGGGCCCGACGATGTTCCTCGGAATGGAGGAGTAATGACAATAGTGAGATCTGGGCAGGTGTTTTTCTCAGCTGCTCAACCACAGAATAGTCTTGTACTTTCATCTTCCTCAGGAATTCTTCAGCCTCTTCTTCTGACACTGGCTTCTTGGTTGCCACTGGGTTGGTTTTTCTTAACTCCACCGGAGCAAAACATCGACCTGATCGAGTCAGCCCTTGCGCTTCACAACTGACTTCTTCCACCTGTTTTCCTTGGTACGTCACCACTGCCTTTTCATATTTCCAGGGCACAGCCCTGCTGTCAATCATCGGCAGTTGGACCACCGGCTTTATGGTCACCCGTTCTCTACATACCCCTTTCAACATGACTGCCGGTGTGGGCAGGATCCCTGGTATTACCAACTTGCTTGGCTCGGGTTTGCTTGCTATGACGGACGGGCTCTTCCCCAATATTACTACCGGCTTGACGCCTTCACCCTGCGGCTGTATACTCGTTCCTCCACTGGTTAAGACTTCTCTCGGGGCGGCTTGGATCATCATCACTGTTTGTGAGGGTTTTCTTAATTCTCCTCCCTCACACACCAACTCAATCATGTGAGTTTCGTGGTGCGCTGGCAGTGGGTTTTGGTTGATGTTAGGAGCCTCCGGTGTCTGGACCTCGATCTTATTGGTGTCAATAAGATCCTGTATGGCATGCCTTAACTTCCAGCACTTCTCGGTATCGTGCCCGAGCATCCCTGAACAGTATTCACAACTGATTGAACGATCCAAATTCTGAGGCGGGGGATTTGGTTCCCGAGTATGGACAGGACTAACCAAACCCAATTGCCGCAGCTTGTGGAACACAGCGGTGTAGGTTTCTCCCAGTTCGGTGAAGGTTCTTTGCTTCCGCAACCTGTCATTCCTAGCATCTGGATTTCCCCGGAAACCTGCCCCTGAAGGGTTTCTATATGCCCTTGGTGGAGGGTAGGTGTTTTGTGGTGGTGCATATATGTTCTGGGGAGCCGGTGCGCGCCATTGTGGGCGAACCGGAGGCTGAGTGTATACCTGGGCTTGGTGTACGGAACAATGTGGTTCTCGAGGTGGATAGAAATTTTGTGGTGGGTTGTATGGGTAATTTGACCTGTGAGGCCTGGGTTGGTTGTAGTGCGGCCTGCCAGCCCTGGACCAACTGCCTGCCTCGATCGTGGCAACCTCTTCTTTCTTTCTTCTTAGCGCACCTCCCGTGCCGCTTTGAATAGCCTGGGTTGTGGCCTTAAGTGCCGAATAGTTTAAGATCTTGTCCGACCTCAAACCTTCTTCTATCATGACCCCTATTTTGACCACCTCGTTGAAAGATTTTCCAACCGTTGTCACCAAGTGACCAAAGTAGGTTGGATCCAATGTCTGCAAAAAATAGTCTACCATCTCTCCCTCTCTCATGGGAGGATCGACCCTAGCTGCTTGTTCTCTCCAGCGGAACCCGAACTCGCGAAAACTTTCCCCGGGTTTCTTCCCAGTTCTCAATAACGTGAGACGGTCAGGGACTATCTCCAGATTGTATTGGAAATGACCTGCAAAAGCCTGCGCCAGGTCATCCCACGTGTACCACCTGCTGAAATCCTGCCTGGTATACCATTCCAGTGCAGATCCGCTCAGACTTTGGCCGAAATAAGCTATCAAAAGCTCATCCTTGCCTCCTGCCCCTCTCATTTTGCTACAGAATCCCCGCAAATGTGCCATGGGATCACCGTGCCCTTCATATAAATCAAACTTGGGCATCTTGAACCCAGCCGGGAGTTGGACATCTGGGAAAGGGCACAGATCTTTGTATGCCACGCTGACTTGATTGCCCAGCCCGTGCAAGTTCCTGAAGGATTGCTCCAGGCTTTTGAACTTTCTCAACACTTCATCCTGTTCAGGGGCCTTAACCGGCTTCTCAACCTCTGCCGGTACTTCCAAATGGGGATTGTAAGCCTGTGGTTCGGGTGCATGGAATGTAGGCTCAGGGGGATAGTATTGTGTATCATGAGCCTGAAACAATGGCTCACTGGTCGTTCGCTGCAAAGGGGCTGATGCAGGTCCCACAAAAATGGGAATATTGGGTGTTGGGAGAGGTTGATGGGGTGGTGGAGCTTGGGAATCGTGAGGGCTTCTTTCTTGATGATAGAGGGGATTTGGGCGGCTTGTGGAAGGGCCAGAGTGCGGGTATTCCGGCATGTGTCCCAGTGTCTCAGGGCTCTTTTGTGTTTTGGCCAGGGCTAGCTGCATTGCATGCATCTCTAGTCCCATCCTTTCAATCTTTTCCATTGCCTCTTTTAGCAACTGGCTCATCGGCCTTTCTTCCTCATTACTATTCTCTGAAGTAGTCATGCTTGTTGCTACCGGTCCTTTGGATCTGGTTTGGTATGAATGTGTTGCCAGAATTCTTTAACAACTAACTGTCTGGTATCAGACAACAACAAACTTTGTTAGTGTTAGAGCTTAACAGATTTGATCATAACACATAGAGGATGCAATGCACCTAGGCAGTTAACCGTTTCTACATGCTTTGCTTCAAACCACATGCGTCATCCCGGCTTGTTCATTCGTCTCTTTTAAAGTATTTTGCGAAACTCTGCGTTTTATTTTATTTACATTTTCTTTTCTTTATTTATTAAAAGCGGTCGAATCTTATGGGGATTGCCTACGTATCACGTCCCCGCGTGAATCAGACCAGGCGTAGTTCTGCCTTAAAGTAAAGAAACACACAATTCTTGTGAAATCATTAAATTCATTCTCAAAATTTTGCTATTACAAATTACTTCAAGCAAGGAATAGCAATAGTACAGACTCCACAGTTCTTAACCCGTTTTGACTAAAAGAAAAGAAAACAACATATGGAAAAGCAACAAAGCCAAATAAACAAGACTCAACCAAAGATTAATTTTCCAACTTAGGGGCCCGCGAGGCATCATTCGGCCTTTCCGCGGCCCTTGGTGTGAGGTCCCTCTGCAGGCTTTTCAACTCATTCATGATTCGGTGGACGCAACCCATGATGGAAACAAGGAGGGTCTTCCGAGGCATTTGCTCGCATGCCAGGCATCTCATGTAGATGTAATGCCCAATCTCGTCGATCCTTCCTCGAATGTTGTCCCTTTCTGCGAACAAATGCCTTATCTGTCGGTTCTTCAACCCCAGTGTTTGCGCATTGTTGGCAAGCTGATCCTGGAATATCTCCATTTGTCTTTCCATTCAGGCCATTGCATCGTAGCACTGTCTTCTGTCGGCCTGGGCGTCTCGTGCTTGTTTGACGATCCGATCATGTAGAGTGGAGCTCGTCTCCCTTAATATTCTGATGCTCATTTCATAATCCCTTATGACCTGTTGCAAACGCTGCTTCCGGGCCATTGCGTACTTTACCCATCTGACCTTCATCCTTGTTATGCAAGCTTTTGATTGTTCTAATTCTTCTTAACTTTGGATGACCTGATTTCTCAAACTTGCTATCAATCTTTCATCAGAGCGACGCTTCTGTCGGTCAACGTTACTCTTACTGGCTTGGCGAAGGCGGGCCTTCAAGGTTTGGTTTTCTTGGGCTAACTTGTTTCTTTCAGCCTGCTCCGAGGCGACTTGCACATTGTTCTCAAATACAAGCCTTTCAACTTGTTGCTTTAGCTTCCCGATTTCGACCCGGTAACCTTTCTCCCTTTTCAACCATCCCCATTGCTCTTGTGAATCATTGGTAAAGTGTTGGACGTGGGCCCTTTTAGCAGGTCTTTGCCGAGTCTGAAACCTTCTTTCAAACCAAGCATCGTACTTTGGGTCTACCTCACCTTTAGCTAGCTCTCGTACCATGGTTTTGGGCTCTAAGAATCTACATTCATGCCACAGTTTTCTAATCTTCCCCTCGGGGAATATGACCCCCGGGCTTAATTCCAAGGCATGCTTGCTCAGATTTTCATCATTAGGGACTACTTGAAATCTGCCCAGTTGTCGTAATACCCGATGAGGGGCATATGGCTGGATGTTGCGAAGCCCCATTAAGAGAACATGACATTCTTCAGCCGACATGTAGATAACCTCAGTATCAGTCAACCAACTAAATGCCCATTCAATTTGGTCAGCTGTTGTTGACCTTAACCGTGTAAACCATTCCTCGACACCTTCAGGAAATCTGGCGCCTGTCATGCGCTTCTTGAATCCACTGATACAATTCCTCTCGGTTAACCCATGGTTCATGTATCCTACTCGGTGATGGAGGTGTTCCTGTATCCATAGCTGAAGTAACAGGTTGCAACCTTGGAAGAACTTGCCTCCTTCTCGGCATATAGTCAGAGCCCGGTAGATTTCGGACAAAATCAAAGGAACCACAGTACTATTGGTTCTTTTGATTGCCACGTCGGCCATCCCTACCAGACCTATCTCTATCTTTTTGTCCTTCCTTGGGCAGACCATGACTCCCAAGAATGCTGTGATAAAAGCCAAAGTACGTCTTGCTTCCCATTTGTTTCTGTTCCCGCCGTGAGTTAGCCCAAGGTTCGGTTCCTCGAAACCCTGCGGGGTCCCGTACCGCTGATACAAGAAATGGAGATCACAACACCCTCTCGATAAATCGTCATGTTGTACCTTCCGACTAATGCTTAGTAGATCCAGAAACGCATGCGGGGACACTGGCCTTGGCGAAAGCAAATATTGCCCTCTTAACTTCTCATTCAGTCCCGCATATCCGGCAACTTCCTCAAGTGTCGGTGAAAGTTCAAAGTCAACAAAACGGAATACATTGCAGGTGGGGTCCCAAAATGGTATTAGAGCTTCAAGAATATCTGTCCTCGGCTCAACACCCAACAAATTTACAAAACCTCCCAATATTCTTCCTATTACCCCTTTGCTATCGGCTTCCAAGTCATTCCACCACATGTGGAGTTGTAGAGGGACCTCGCTGAGGGCTGAGAATGGTTCATTTTGCTCTGTGTTCATCCTGCACATTTATTAGGGTGACCTTTTAGGTGAAAACAAAAACCTTTATTTTGACTCTAACCAAAAATCTTTGAAAAAAAACGAAAAATTTATTTATATACATGTGTATACATATATTTTGGTAAAATGGAAAAAGAGTTGGACCCGATGAGGGTTGCCTACGTATCTCACATCCGGTGAGAATCAAACCTACGTAGTTCGGGTGATAAACTAACTGGTTTATTTTTTTTTTTATATATATTTATTTATATTTTTTTATTATTATTTTTTTTTGTTTTTTTTTTCTTTTTTTTTTTGTTTTTTTGTAAAAATTTCCCAACATTCGAAACCGGTCATCATGCATGTTTGAAGCAAATAGATGCACAAGCAGTGAGTAGGATGCATCAGGATGGCCTTTTCTATTTCAGGTTGCTATTCCTAGACGGACCCAACCCCTGTGTTGAGTCCCCTAAGTCAAATGCACATGATGCAAATAAACGTTCCTACTAGGGATCCGGCATGTGGCTTTGTTATACTAGGTTCAGAACCTGGGTGTTTGTTCTAGACCTGGCTTACCCGAGCGGACAGCTCGAGCCGAGGGGGGCAGCGTACCGGGAATACAGAAGCTTCACCGGCTTAGCAACTTGTCCGAACCTCGTTCTAAATTGGGATTTGACACTATACATAAAAGAAGTCGTACGAAGTACACCCTTCTTCATGATTCAGAAGACTCAGAAAGGATATGGGTTTCGGCACAGTTTATATACAGTCCAAAAATATCAAAGCGGTAAAAGCAGCATTTAACACATTAGGCTCAAACATGTAAAAATCAGATAATAAATAAAGCCAAATAATAACCATTATTCTAAGCTCGAATTCTTAACCCTGAACCAGTGGTTCTGGGTCCCAATCCCCAGCAGAGTCGCCAGAGCTGTCGCACCTCCTTTTTCCGCGCCCGGGGGGCGCGAGGGGAGTTTTTCCAATTAAAGGACAATCGAAATGGGATTGGTTTATTAATTTCAGAGTCGCCACTTGGGAGATTTAGGGTGTCCCAAGTCACCAATTTTAATCCCGAATCGAGGAAAAGAATGACTCCATATTACAGTCTGCGCACCAGAAATCCGGATAAGGAATTCTGTTAACCCGGGAGAAGGTGTTAGGCATTCCCGAGTTCCGTGGTTCTAGCACGGTCGCTCAACTGTCATATTCGGCTTATTTATCTGATTTTAAATACCATTATGAACCAATGTGCCAATTTTAACTTTTTACCGCTTTATTGTTATTATTTCAAAAGGATGTGAACATCGCTTAAAACATGTCCTTGGACTGCGTCACATGAAATGCACCCACAATCTGGAACATATTTTATTTGATGTTTTGGGATTTGGATCTGGGTCGCATGAAATGCACACCCCAAGTTTTAAGAAAGTAGATTATTAAACACGCACCTAAAGAGACTATCGTGTTATTATTTTGGGAAGGGCCGTGAAATTTGCTAAACGGCCCGTCCCGGAATCTAAGTATTTAATATATACATTTAGAGGGCCCCGCAGCTTCTACATTTTTGTTTGTCGAGGCTCGTCTCATTTTTATTTTAAAGGATAAACCTATAATGACTATATTTCCTATTAAGTTCGTCTCTAAAATAAAAGAAAATCTCTTAATTATTTACATGCTTGCAGATTATTTACAGCAGGATCCGAAATGCTTTTACAGAATAAGGAAACATGACCATGCATACGGACAGCTGATCGAACATTATGGGCCCAAATCCAGCTCATGCGGGATGGGCCAGACCTGGGCCACTGTTTATCCGAGGCGGGTCTGTTTGGTCTGTTTTGACCTGGGCTCGACCTTCATAAGGTTGAGGGGCGCGGACTTGTGCTAATTGTTATAAGGGTGTGGCTTGATAATTATAACGAGGCAGTTTATCAAAAGAGAATGAAAATTAACTAAGGCGGATAGTTTTATTCTTTGACATGCATTAAAAGAGAATGCTAATTACAAAACACAACTAATTTTCAAGACATAGCCTAGTATACTGCCAATCCCTTTGTCTGTTAACCTAACCAACATATGATATCAAACCATACTACATTTTTTTTGTATTCACTATATGAAAGGACCAACTCCAATACCCAAACAAGATTGTAAACCATTACACACTACATAATCATCTATATAGCAACTACATGTGGACATAGATGTCTTCAAATCTTCCCTTTTGTATTCATGCTCGACTTTCAAATTACATGGACAGTATTAGTTGTGTACCTGGTATAGAGGAACAAAAGAAGAAGGAAAAGGATCAGCTGAATAGTACACAGCAAACAACAGCACAACAGATTCACAGCAACAACACAGCAACAACACAACAACAACGACCAGCCAACAATGATGAAGCTCAGCAAGGAGTCGAGCAACAAATAAACAATCCCAGAAAAACAGAGTAGGAAATAACAGCCCAGAATGTTGAATGTAACAGCAACAGAAATCCAATGATCACAAGAAAGCTTGGCAAACGACAGAAAAAGCAAAGCCACAAAGACAACCTGATCAAACTGGACTCTTACACAGTTTCTTCTAGACAATACTCATTCACAATGTTCTGAAATTTATTCCTGTTTTTCCTTTTTCAGTTTTCTTACTCACAGAATCTCTCAAGACTCAAAAATGAACTCTCCTCTTTCTAATGGAAGGTCTGCTTCTTTTATAGACTAACCTTAACACTTTACAGTCTTTTTGACAACTCAAAATTCCCCCTCCCTGTTGTTTTTCCACTCACCTCTTTTAAATAAACAAAACTCCCATCAAATTCCTGACAGCCCCTCTCTCTTTTGTTGTTAAAATGTACTAATCACTTGTTTATTTAACCAAAGTATGGGCAGCGGGAATATAATCTGACAGCACATGCTGTCCAATTATTTTAATCCCTTAAAGCTAACCATACACATGCTGCCCACGGTCCAAACCAAATGGCATTGTGTTTTAAAATCAAAATCTGAATCTGCCATTATAACCTTTCCCCCTAGATGTTCTTTTAATTTAATTTGAACAAAATCAATAGGCAATACAATTCAGTTCCTAATGGGACTCAAATACGATCACAGCAGAAATAAGCAATACGAATCAAGTTGTTACCATTAACGATTGAAACTAATTGACGACATATATCGACTCGACTATATTAATCGTAACACATAACAATCAATCGTTCATATAAACAACACGTATAGAGTCCCGAATGACTTCAGACAAATTTGTTCAAACACTGGGAACTTATATGAATTAAACTCGCTTGACGATTAATCTAATTGATGAGCACGTATATCACAGGGTATATTCAGAACACAAACAGAAGACAATTGACCAAATAAAAGGCCTTTAACATAGATGGAAGAAATCCGAATGGAAAATAACAAAAGAAAATAACCAATCATACACAACGAAACATGCTGACAACTTAACTAGCAGTTGAATAAAACAAAAAGGAAAAGAAAACTTACCAAAAATTGTCCAAACAAAACTGAACCAAATCTGACTCAACATTGAACTTTTGAGGCCGAACAAACTTTAATCAGGGTGTTCTCACATGAGAACACCTTGATTAAGGTCTATTAGACCTCAAACCCCCGTTAAGGCTAGCCGGATTCCCCATGTGCATGTGTTCTAAAGTCTGGATTTTCAGATCTGGATTTTTGGGAGTTGTGGGTAGATTCGGACCAAACCAAGCTTGGTTTGGTCACGAGGAAGGTCAGGGGGGTGTCTGGTATGAAGATGGGGTGGTTTGGCATAGATCCGGGTTCGACTCAAATCTTCAAATGAAGATTCGAGACGAACGAAAGTGATTCGAGGCTAGGGAGTAACAGATCCATGTTCAGGAGAGTGAGGGGGTCTTAGGGTGTTCGGGAGGTGGCCACCGGCGTTCATGCCGCCGGGTTTTGGTGGAAGGGAAACTAGGGCGGCGTTAGGGTTTGGGGGTTTCAGGGTTCGGGGAAGGAGATGACTGAAGGGGGGGTTCGGATAGGGGGTGCGGGGTAAAGGGTCAAGTTTATATATGGAAGGGGAAGAGAGATTGGAGCCGTTAGATCAAGTGATCTGAACGGCTTAGATCTATTGGTGGGTAACAGGACGGGGTCGTTTGGTATGGGAACGGGGTCGTTTTGGTTTAGGTGAGGGGTTGGGTTAAACCGGCTAAATAGGTCGGGTCATGAGGGAGCCAGGGACCGTTGGATCAATGAGGTTGGACGGCTCAGATCAACTTGCCTGAAACGGCGTCGTTGAGGTGAGTTGGACAGCCTGATCTGGACCGTTCCTTTGAATCAGATCAACGGCTTCAAATGGGGACGCCGATACGACGTCGTTTGAGTCCGTGCTTGGGCAGGCTGGGTTTGGACTGGATCAGTACTTTGGTTTTGGGCCTTGTTTCGGGGCCCAAATCGGATTTTCCTTTTCTCCTTTTTTTTTTCAATTTAAACAAAAATTCCTAAAACAATATAAAAATTAAAATAAACCTACACACATATTGAGTGACACCCACAACGATAAACACACATAAATGGACAATAAAAAATAAAAATAAAAATAAAAAAATGGTTAGATCACAGCTTAGAACGAACGATGCACACATACATATATTTTTTTGAATTTTCTTTTAACGACAGGCATTTTGTATTTTTGTTTGGTAATGACTAGATGTAAAATGGACAGACCCATAAATGACTAACAACACATGTCACGGAAAACTCGAAAAATTGTACAGCGAAATCATTTGTCACTATTTTTATTTTCTTTTGGAGCGATTGCTCGTAAAGCAAAAATCACGTGCTTACAGAACCCAAAGACCTACCATGCTTTAGGAGTGCTTTAGGTTCACTAGCTCTCGTGCTAGTAGATGGTCCTACTGGGACATCAATTCGGATAGGCACATTCTCTGCTAGGATATGTGACTTAGTTATCCTTTTCAAATCAGTAAATACGTCTGGCATTTGATTTGCTATATTCTGTAAATGGATGATCTTCTGGACCTCATGATTACATATAGGGGTACGGGGATCAAAGTGAGATAATGATGAAACTTTCCACACAATTTCTCTTTTGATTTCCTTTTTATCTCCCCCTAATTGTGGGAAATTTGTTTCATCAAACTGACAATCTGCAAATCGAGCAATAAATAAATCTCCTGTCAATGGTTCAAGATAGAGAATAATAAAGGGTTATTCAAACCCGACATATATTCCTATCCTTCTTTGTGGTGCCATTTTACTGCATTGTGGTGGTGCTACTAGCACATATATAGCACATCCAAAAATTCGTAGATGGACAATATTTTGTTCATGACCAAAAACTAATTGTGACGGAGGATATTTATTATAATATATCGGTCTGAGACGGATAAGTAATGCTACATGTAAGATAGTATGGCCCCAAACAGTAGTGGGCAATGTTGTTTTCATAAGTAGCGGTCTTGCTATCAATTGCAGGCGTTTAATAAATGACTCTGCAAGGCCATTTTGAGTATGAACATAAGTTACAGGATATTCAACTTTTATCCCAACTGATAGACAATAATCATCAAAAGCTTGAGATGAGAATTCTCCAGCATTATCAAGGCAAATAGCCTTTATATGATAATCTGGGAATTGTGCCCTTAATTGAATTATTTGGGCTAATTTCTTTGCAAACGCCAGGTTGCAAGATGATAGTAGACACACATGAGACCATCTTGAAGATGCATCTATTAGGACCATAAAATATCTAAACAACCCACTTGGTGGGTGAATAGGTTCACATATATCCACATGTATATGCTCTAAAATGGCAGGGGATTCAATGCCAACCTTCATTGGTGATGGTCTAGTGATCATTTTGCCTTGATAACAAGCATCACAAGAAAATTCGTCATTTGTAAGAATCTTTAGGTTCTTGGATGCCCACTCGAATTTTTAGTAATTCGTCTCATCATTATTGATCCAGGATGGCCCAAACGGCCATGCCAAAGCACAAAAGTATTTGAATCCGTAAACTTCTGGTTTACGATAAATTGTGCTTCAACTGTACTAATTTTGAATAGTATAAGCCAAAAGATAAAGTTGGTAACTTTTCTATAATGAATTTCTGGCCAGAAATATTCTTTGTAATACGAACATATTTCCTGTTCATTTCATATATTGTCTCAACATGATACCCATTTCGGCGGATATCTATAAAACTCAACAAGTTTCTTCGGGACTTGGAGAAGAACAATGCATTGTCTATAATAAGTTTTGTTCCCTTAGACAGAAATATAATGGCTCTTCTGGAGCCTTCAATCAAACTTATATTACCAGAAATTGTTGAAACATTTGCTTTTTCCTTATGCAAATAAGAAAAGTATTTCTGATCCTTGAATATGGCATGAGTTGTTCCACTATCAATAACACAAATATCTTCATGATTTGTCTTTGATCCAAACATAATTTGAGGATTATCCGTATTCTTCAAAATGACATAAATAAAATATATTATAGTAAACATCATTATCAAATCATAAATTTTATTTATGTACAACAATTACATAACCATACTATCTATTAGAAACAACAAAAATTAAAATATTTACATTTCTACAGATTCACTACCGATTACATGACTTGTTTCTCCTTCTGGGATTGCAAAGTAATCAGCTACATCCAAATGCATGAAGTCTAAATTATCTTCAAAAATAAAATTTGCTTAAGCATTTCTACATATTCACTACCAGGTGCTTTGGCGTACGACAGGTACGTGACCAGTGTCATTTTCCTCCACATCTATAGCATGCATTTTCTGCATTTGGTGCTTGCACCGCTTCATGCTTTAATTTTGTTCCTTCCTTTTCCACTGCTGGTGGTGAGGAGGTTTTTTGGGTGCATTATTATTACCATGATTGGGGTTTCTTCCCCGACCACGACCGGGGCCACCACCTCTGCCACGTTTAGCTTGGTGGAAGTTCGTCTCATTCACTTTAGAGAATGGACAAGAACCTATAGGTCGGCTTTCATGGTTTTTCATTCATAGCCCATTTTGTTGCTTGGCTATAAGAAGATGTGAGATAAGTTCAGAATACTTTTTAAATCATATCTCTTGATATTGCTGTTGCAGGAGCATATTCGAGGCATGAAAAGTGGTGAAAGTTTTCTCCAATATATCATGATCAGTAATATTATCACCATATAATTTCAATTGAGAAATAATTCTGAACATAGCAGAATTATACTCACTGATAGATTTAAAATCTTGTAGCCTTAGATGAGTCCAATCGTATCGTGCCTGTGGAAGAACGACCATCTTCAGGTGACCATATCTATCTTTCAAATTATTCCACAGTATGACTGGATCTTTAACAGTAAGATACTCAATTTTCAAGCCCTCATCAAGGTGATGGAGTATGAATATCATTGCTTTGGCATGGTTTTGGTTTGATGCCTGATTTTTGTCTTTGATGGTGTCTGCTAGACCCATCGCATCAAGATAAATTTCAGCGTCAAACACCCAAGACATGTAGCTTTTGCCCAATATATCCAGGGCTACAAATTCAAGTTTAGAAAGATTTGGTATTATTTAGGAAAAGAAAGTTTGTACCTCTAATACTTTCAAAGTATTTGCTCGAGATGACAGAGTCACGTGCTGATAACGTGTTATGAAATAAAGACTGTAAAGTAAAGACAAGTATAGAGAGAAACTGATATATTATTCGAATTCAAACTAATATACATAATGAACTGAAATCTCTTCTATTTATAGAAGAAAGGAAGCTTCTGTGTAAGTTGCTAATGCAAGCTTCTGTGTAAGTTGCTACTGCAAGCTGCTGTGTAAGCTGCTACTGCAATCTATTGTGTAAGCTGCTACTACAAGCTGCTATTACACCAGATATGGATAATCTTCTACTGAGAGCAATGTTTATCCATAACGGAGTACTGAATGGATAAGCTCATTGTACCCAGTATAGATAATCTTCTACTAGGGGTAATAATTATCCATAACGGAGTACTGAAAGGATAAGCTCATTGTACCCGATATGGATAATCTTCTACCGGGGATAATATTTATCCATAACGGAGTATCGAAAAGATAAGCTTATTATACCCGTTATGGATAATCTTCTACCAGGGGTAATGTTTATCCATAATCGGGTACCGAAGTGACAAGCTTCTTCAAAAAGCTTATTTCCAATAGAGTGCTAAATAGATAAACATATTTATGGCGGAGTCCCATATGGATAAGCTTCTTCAGGAAGCTTATTTACAACGGAGTACTAAATGACATCCATAATATAATATATTTTAACAATATATATATATATATATATCCGGTTGAGGAGGAATTTGCTAATTGAGAGCTTGAGCCTATTATAAAGAGGAGAATTGTACCACGTATTTTTACTTGCTTATTTCATTTATTTATTCTATCTCATATTTGTTCACCTCTTTACTGTACCTGTTATTATTAGACTACTAGTGAGTGTCGATGTCGACCCCTCATCACTCTCATCGGGGGTTAAGCTAGATACTTACCGGGTACACGGTTATTTACGTATGTTTGCTACACTTGGTGCACATTTTTGTGCAGGTACTTTTATGTCTGGTGGTCCTTGGGCGCGGAGGCACGGATGATGCGGGGACTTACCGTAAGATGTATTTCATACCACGATCTGTAGCCAACAACGTCTCCTTCAGAGTTATTTATATTCTCAGGTCCAATTTGTATTCCGAACAGATGTTGTATTTTACTTTACTTCCTAGTAAATGCTCATGCACTTGTGATACCAGGTTTTGGGATGATTATGGGTTGTTCAGTATTGTAGTTGTGAGGATATTATTATTTACTCTATAAAATTTTATCTCTTACTAATTAATTGAAGGAAATTATGATTTCAAAAATACTAAAATGAGTAACTAAGTTAACCATCTATTGTTGGCTTTCTTGAGAGTAGAGTTAGGCTCCATCACGACATTTAATGGATTTTGGGTCATGACAACATGGTATTAGAGAACTAGGTTCATTTAGGTCTC
The DNA here is from genome assembly GCF_000393655.2 of Nicotiana sylvestris. Lineage (NCBI taxonomy): Eukaryota > Viridiplantae > Streptophyta > Magnoliopsida > Solanales > Solanaceae > Nicotiana > Nicotiana sylvestris. The sequence goes on from NC_091066.1 coordinate 67,476,584, forward strand.
ACAAGTCATGAGCAAGTCTAGTAGAGTCTTGCGGATCGGTACAGAGACGTTTGTATTATCTTCGAGGCGATACAGTGCTGTTAGTATCACTTCCCTTCTTGATTCATCATCTTGTGATTTGATTCGTTTGAGGCTTGTGCCTTTATTTCTTTCCTATTCAATCTTATTTGACGTGAAGCGCTTGTTAACAATTGCGAATTGAGGAATTTTAATAGTAAGATGCTTGTCTATGTGTCGGGGCAGTGAATGACTCGAAAGGAGGTTTTTTTATTAGTGCATGATTCAGAGGTTCAACGTTTTATTTCCAGCAGAGGAAATGCAATTAGTCTATGAATGTTTGGGGTTGGTTTGATGGAGTAACAAGACTTGGTATTTTCGAGCACATTGAAATTTTCATCTGTGATGTGGCGTCGTTGTCCTTGTTGAATGTATTAAGTTCGTGATGTTATGGTTTTCTTCAATTCGCCTTTGGGGTAGGGGATAGTGAAAGGTGCTGGGGAAGTGGCTGTCAGGGATCGCAGTTTGTAGTGGTTCAGAATTGAATCGGTGATCCTAGTATTGATGGCTCGATAAAGATGATCTTCGAGGAGGTTTAAAGTTGGTAGCGATCTATTGATCCAAGTGCTATAGAGATGGATTCTGATTTAAGGCAACAATTGGGAAGAAAAGGATGAGGAAGGACATGGTGGAAGGGAGTCTCGTGGTGATTGAATTTCTGGTAAGTTAAGTATGAAAAGCAGAAGTCAAGAAGTTTCCTAAGGAGAGGGTTTGACCAAAGTGGGAGAGTGTAGAGTAGCATATGGGTTCTGTAGTAGGATAGCTACACGTCTTGAGGAAAGTTTAGAGTGATTTGAGATTCATGGTGGGCAGTTACTAGGTCTACGGACTTAATTTGGAATGTTAGCTACTATACTGGGGGAGGATTGGATGCGACAGAAAGAAGTTTCCATGATATGAAGAGGAATGCAACATGACATCGGGTTGGAATCTATTGTCGCAATTTTAGTGATGTCAATGGGGAGTGAACGGACTTGCACAGCTGGTAAGGGAGCACGAGCTTAGAATGGTTTATTGATTTCGTAGTAATTGCATTGGAAGATGTCGGCATGGAAATTTCCACATGTGGGTTATCTCCTGTGAGTAGGTTAGCGGTTGCGTGGTGTTGACGAAGCTTCTATGAAGAATTTATTGGCTATCCGGTAAGAGGTCGAATATGTAAATTATGGCTAGTGATTCAGAGTGTTCATGAAATATTAACAGATGGATCTTGAGGAATTTGATGGGTTGATTGTGCAAGATCGTGTCAATGGGGGATAAGGAACCTTGGTGGGTTCTAGAGTTATGTAGTGGTAGCTTCAAGCTAAGTGGGAGAGCCCCACCGCCTGTGAATATTCTAGCTCGGTAAGTATTTACTTATAGATTGTTATGTGTGGATCGGGTGGCACGCTGACACGGGTATGTTGTTTGGACCGGGTGGTACACCACAACAGTATCATGTATGGATTGGGTTGCACGCTGCAACAATGTGATGTTGAGTATAGTTCCCCATATCTATTCTTGTGTGTTTTGCTTCTCACTTTCTAAGGAAGGTTCATAACACCCTTTCGGTTGTTTAATTAGCTACGTGGGTTGAGTAGTTCATTCCAGAGTTCGTTTTCCTTATGTATCACATTCGAGTTTGTATCTTGTCAGCACATTGTGGCATTGTATGAGGTTTTTTGCAATGTCTGAGGTGGCTTATTCCCTGAGCAAATTGTACTGGATGAGACAGGATTATTGGACCTGGGATCAGTGCGATCAGGTTTATATAAGGCACATTAAAGAGTAAATATCGTTATTCAACCCAAAATGAGGTAATGGTTCTTGTCGGGAGGAGAGACTCCATAAAATGTGATTCGGCAGGTGGTTATGAGTTCTACACATCTTTTCTATTGCGGTAGTATTATGAGAGTTGAAGCAAGGCTTCTATTGGTCATGAGGTATATTACAAGCATCAGGTTAGTGGAAATCCTAGATTTTGTGCTTGGGAAAGATTGCCTTGGGAAAAAGATTAATGCGGTGCACGCTTTGAATTCAACAAAGGTATGCAATCATGTTTTAGTACAGTGCGTAATGTCTAATACATTGTTCGTATGTTGAAAGCAGGTCCGGTGGAGAATTTCGGATGTTAGAATTTCGCTCTAAGGCTTATTTGACTAAATAAAAGGGAGAATCTTCATATTGACTCGAGTTAATGTGCTCAACTAGATTGTGGTAGCACAGGTAGTAGCACGAGGTGATATGCGGTGATTTTGGACAACTCTAGAGTAGTTTTAAGCGCGTTCGTGGGCGAATGTATGTTTAAGTGGGAGAGAATGTAATGACCCGACCGGTGGTTTTTAGCTCTAGCACATCGTTCGGCGGTTTAAGGCCATCAGTAGCTTCACTTCGGGTATTATGACTTGTACGTATGGTCAGAATTAAATTTCGGGAAGTTCTGATTGATTTGGAAAGAAAATTCTAATTTCGGAAGCTTAAAGTTGGAAGAATTGACTAATGTTTGACCTTTGAGTAAACAACCTTGGAACCGGGATTTGAAGATCCCAACAGGTTCTTATCATGATTTTGAACGTAGGTGTATGTACGGATCGGGTTTTGGGTGACCTGGGAAGTTTCAACGCCTATTGTGGAAAGTTGGCATTTTGGAAGGATTTCATGAATTTGGGTTGAAGTGCATTTCAATATTATCATTGTCCCTTTGGGATTCCGAGTATAGGAATAACTCTGTATGGTGATTCTGGTCTTAGGAGCACGTCCGGATGTGGATTTGGAGGTCCGTAGGTCATTTCAGGGTTATTTGGCGAAAGTTGGAAATTTGAAGGTTCTTGGGAAATTTGACCGGGAGTAGACTTTTTGATATCGGGGTCGAATTCCGATTATGAAAGTTGGAGTAGGTCTGTAATATCAAACGTAACTTGTGTTCAAAATTTGAGGTCCATAGGACGTGATTTGATAGGTTTCGGCATCGAATGTAGAAGTTTGAAGTTCTAAAATTCATTATGCTTGAATTGGGGTGTGATTCGTGGTTTTAGCATTGTTTGATGTGATTTGAGGCCTTGAGCCAGTTCGTGTTAAGTATTGGGACTTGTTGGTGTGATTAGACGGGGTCTCGGGGACTTCAGGTGTGATTCGGTGGTGTTTCAGACCAAGTTTGGGTGTTTTGAAGCTTCAGTTTTCTGATGTTCTTTTGTTGGTGTTGTATGTATCGCAAATGCGAGAATTGGTTCGCATTTGCAAGAAGGGCTTCACAGTTGCGAAGAAGCCTGACATGGGCATAGCTCGCATTTGCGAGAATTTTAGTCGCATTTGCGACCTTGATAGGATTCGCATTTGTGACCTCGGTAGTGGAAGCCCAGGTTCGCATTTGCGATGAATTTGTCGCATTTGCGAACTAGGTGTCGCAAATGCAACATCTGCGACCTGTGCACAACCTTTTCAAATGCGGGACTTAGACCATTTAACTTATTTACTTTCATCTCTTGGGCGATTTTTGGAGATCTTGGAAGAGGGTTTTCACCTAGCACTTTGAGTAAGTAATTTCTATAGAACATGAGTTAAATACACAGATTATGGGAGATTAACATGTAAAAATTTGGTGAAAACAAGTGTTTAGATGAAAAGGCTAGGTTTTGGATAAAAATGGGATTTGACCACGAAAATGGTTATGGAATTTGGTGAAAAACATATATTTGGCTTCATGAGGTTATGGGTAACAATTTTCTCCGAATATTTCCGGAATCCAAGCACGTGGGCCCGAGGGTGAATTTTAGGAATTCTTCAATTTGGGTTGGAAAATCACCTTAATAGTTCGGATATGAACTCTTAAACATGTATTGACTATTTCAAGTAACATTTGACTAGTTTCGGGTCATTTGGCCCCACGTAGAGGGTTTAGAGCACAATTGTGAACCGGAAGTAAGCTTTGAGGCGAGGTAAGTCTCTTGTCTAACTCTGTACCCCTAGGTGATATAATTAATATCTGTAACTTGTTTCAGGGGTACGTATGCACGAGGTGATGAGAGTCCATACGTAGTTAGATTCATGTTATTGTCCGGGTAAACTTAGGTTTACACCATGGTATACTTGCACTATAGGGATTATCTTTGCTCGTTTAAATTCTTTTATTTCACATTATGACTGGATACTAGCTATTGTAGAGTTCTCACGAGTTTCATGATTTACCACTGAATAATGGTGTTCTTCTTATGGATTTTCTCACGCGCTATGCTTTTTCATCGAATAATCTTTTCCTTAAAAATTATAACTCACACATTTATTCATGAGTGGGGGTCAAGGACTTGTTAAAGCTTCTTATTCTAATGGGATCAGGCCGTTCGCCTCGACGGGATTTATGTACCACACTCTCATGGGAGTGGGCCATTTGACTCGTTAGTTTGATAGATGCATCTATGGTTCATGTCGTTCGAACCTCGACAGGATTTATGTACCACCTATTTATACTTGCTTATTTCATTTATTTACTCTGCCTCATATTTGTTCATCTCTTTATTGTACCTAATATTATTGGACCACTAGTGAGTGTCGATGTCGACCCCTCGTCACTACTCCTCCGATGTTAGGCTAGATACTTACTGGGTACACGTTGATTTACGTACTCATACTACACTTGCTGCACATTTATGTGTAGGTACTTTTATGTCTAGTGGTCCTTTGGGTGCTGAGGAGCAAATGATGCAGGGACTTACTGTGAGCTGCATTTCATGCCATGATCCACAGCAGAAGAGTCTCCTTCAGAGTTATTTATATTCTTCTATCCAATTTGTATTCCGAACAGATCATGTATTTTACTTTACTTCCTAGTAAATGCTCATGAACTTGTGACACCAGGTTTTGGTGATGATTATGGGTTGTTCAGTATTGTAGTTGTGAAGATATTATTATTTACTCTATAAATTTTTATCTCTTACTAATTAATTGAAGGAAATTACGATTTCAAAAATACTAAAATGAGTAATTAAGCTAACCATCTATTGCTGGCTTGCTTGAGAGTGGAGTTAGGCGGCATCACGACCTTTAATGGATTTTGGGTCGTGACACACCGGTCAAATTTCTCAGACAAAAATCACGATTACTGTCAAATATGTTGTGGCTAAAACTAAACCCGCCAAGATGAACCTGTCTTGAACCTTGCTCTGATATCACTTGTTAGGACCGAGAGAACAACCTCACGAAGAGGCAAACACAAGTGACACACTAATACTTGTCCCATAAATTCTCCCCCTAAACACGACTCTCAAGCCCCCTATGGCTACATTATGGATGCTACTGATAGAAGGAAGGATCCTCAATTTATAGAAGTCCAACCTTTTCCTACAAGAAAATGGACTAGGAAAATATGGAAGATTTATAATTTTCTTCTAAGAAGGAAAACTCAATTGTGGTATATATGTTTTCATTTTCTTCAAGAAATAGGAAAACCAAATATGGTAAGAAAAATAGGACAATACCTAACATATTTAAGAGTTAAATTCACGTTTTTCCATACTCAAATCCACTTTTGTTATGTTCTTGCCGGGACAGTTGTGGCAACCAGTAACCTTTTTGTTCTAGTCTTAGTTTCATCTAATGGTTTTGATGGAATATGGATTGAAAATGTAACGACCTAGCCGGTCGTTTTGAGTGTTGTTGCCATGTTCCCTCATTTACTGCTCTTGTTATGCTCTACAACTGTTATATGACTTACCGGATTAATTAGTTTGAGTCTGGAGAGATTTCAGAGTGAATTGGAACACTTAGTCTCATAATGGAATGTTTAAGTTGAAAAAGTTGGCCGTATGTTGACTTATATGTAAATGACTCTGGAATGGAGATTTGATGGTTCTTGTTAGCTCTGTTAGGTAATTTTGGGCTTAGGAGCGTGTCCGGATTGTGATTTGGAGGTCCATAGTAGAATTAGGCTTGAAATGGCGAAAGTTGAAATTTTGGAAAGTTTGACCGGGAGTGGACTTTTTGATATCGGGTTCGGGTTAGACATCCAGAAGTTGGAATGGGTTTGTGGTGTCATTTGTGACTTGTGTGCAAAACTTGAAGTTAATCAGACGTGATTTGATAGGTTTCGATGTCATTTGTAGAATTTGGGAATTTCAAAGTTTATTAGGCTTTAATTGGGGTGCGATTCGTATTTTTGATATTATTTGAGTTTATTTGAAGGCTCGACTAAGTTCTTATGATGTTTTGGGACTTGATGGTATGTTTGGTTTAGGTCCCGAAAGCCTCGGTTGATTATGGGTGGTTAACGAACTTGGAATTGAATTAGAGAAGCAACTGAAGTTTAAGTTTCTTCTGGTGTAATCGCACATGCGGAGAGGAAACTACAGGTGCGAGCTTGCAGATGCGGAGAGGGCAGCGCAAATGCGGAGTTTGAGGTAAGGCAGCAGATGGTCGCAAGTGCGATGGTTTTCCACACCTGCGTGACCGCAGATGCGGCAAAAGGACCATAAAAGCGGAGATCTTTCTCGTAGAAGCGAGTCCGCAGGAGCGGAAGTTTGGACGTTGGTACAGAGTTAGCCGCAGAAGCAGGCTCTGAGGCGCACCTACGAGGCTGCATAAGTGGCTAAGTGAGCCGCATAAGCGGTTTGATTGGACAGAACCTATATAAGCGAAGGTTTCGAAATTTTCACCATTTATGACATTTTGAGCTCGAATTTTGGAGATTTTTGAGAGAATTTTCAAGGGGATTCTTGAGGTAAGTTCCTTGTGTTAATTTTTCTTCAATAATTATGTTTTCCTACTGATTTTCCATCTAGTTGGTGTATTTTTTAGGTGAAATTTGGGGGTTTAAGGTTAGGGATTCAGAGAGTTGATTTTGGGAGTTTGAGTGGCGATTTGATGTCGGATTTTGTTAAATTTGGTATGGTTAGACTCGTGGTCGAGTGGGCTTTCGGGTTTTGCGACTTTTGTTAGATTTCGAAATGTGGGCCCGAAGGCCGGGTTTGAGCCGATTTCAGATTTTTGAGTTATAACTTCGTAATTTCTTGTAGAATTTATTCCTTTAGCCCATATTCATTGTATTGTACTTCTTGTGGCTACATTCGGGATATTTGGAGGTCGATTTGAGAGGCAAAGGCGTGTTGGAGTAGATTTTTGCTCTGGTTGGGGTAAGCAACATTTTCAAACTTGGCTTTGAGGGTTCAAAACCCCAATTTATATTTTATATGATTGGTATTAAGGTGACGCACATGCTAATTAGTGACGGCCGTGCGGGCGTGCGGGCGTGCACCGTGATAATTGTGACTTGGTCGATTCCATGGCATTGTATAGTGGTTCTAACTTGTTGATATCCGTGTTTTCACCATGTGATAAAGTAATTGAGCTGTCAATCATGCTAGAGATCATGTTTAGACTATATGCTGGTACTGTTGGGATCCAAAGTGGTTGTTTCTTGCTGTTGACTTACTGATTTTATTGATATTTCGTACTCAATCATATTTATTCATTGCATAGCATATCTCAGTTTCTGTTGTTATTTATTGATACATCATATCATCATGTTCGGGCTAGTTTCATGACATTGTGAGCCCATAAGAGAGACTGGAGAGATTGATGTCTGAGTGAGGCCGAGAACTTGATTATGAGTGACATTTATTGGATCAGGTAGGACTAGGCATTTAGTGGGTAAAACTGATAGCCCGAAAAAGAAAAAAGCTTATTGGGTTATTGGTATCAGGTTGTTGGGATAACATGTCGGTAACGGTTTAGTGTTATTTTACTATTGGTTCGGGTTTCAGTTTGCCTATTTTTATTAACGGTTTAATCGATAACCCAATAAACTTTATAAAAATATGATTTTACCCTTAGGTATATAAATTTCCAGTTATCCTAATTCTCTATCTACTATTGTAATTCTCCCAAATTTGTCATTCAATACATAGAGAAACAATGTTGTAAGGTTTATCATATCCTTTGAAAGGGTTACAACAGTCAAGAAAGTTTATATATTCTTTATACAGTACACATTATCCTTCATTACTTCTTCCCTCTGGAATCTAGATTGAGTTATCTTATTTGATAAACCGATACCGAATCGATAACAATCGATTACCGATAACCGATATCTTATCGATCTAGTTATTGGGTTAGAATATTTATAAACCAATAACCGATATTTCAAATTGATAATATTTACAACCGAAGCAGCCGATGCCCAACCCTAGAATTGGGTTGCACGCCACAGCAGCTATACTGATTTATGATAGCGCTTGGGCTGAAGAAGCCCCTCCGGAGTCTGCACACACCCCTAGTGAGCGTGGTTGATTATATTGAGGGATGGATCCTCCCTGGACATAGATCTTGTCCGAAGCATTATATACCTAGAGATGGATCTTCTCCATGGGCTGGATTGGCCCTACTCGGTACTGGGTGACTGATGGTCAGTGATGTATATATTCCGGGATGGATCTTTCCTAGGCTATATGGGCCATGTATAGTACCGAGTAATTGAGCATTTGAGAGTGAGAGCACATGAGGCTCTCAGCATGGTGCATCACATACGGCATGTGCATTGGCATGTAAAAGTAGATGAGTTATATTCTTCATATCATTTAGATTTTGTAATGACTTGACCGGTCTTTTCGCTTTTTAGAACCTTGTTCCACTAAATAAGACTCCCCATATGTGTTTTTACTATTTTATGACTTGCGGGGATGATTAGTTTGGGATTTGGCAGAGTTCCGGTTGAAATCGGAACACTTAGTTCCTTAAGTTAGCCTTAAAAGGCTAAGTTTGACTTTGGTCAACTTTTTGAGTAAACAGCCTCAAAATCGGGATTTGACGATTCCAATAGGCTCTTATGATGATTTCAGACTTGGACATATGTTCGGATTGGGTTTTGGATGACCCGGGAGCGTTTCGGCGCCTAATAGTGGAAGTTAGTTCCTTGAAGGTTTTTGAAGTTCTTTAAATTTAGTTTGGCGTATGTTTTGATGATATCGAGGTCCAAATGGAATTCCAAGACTGGGAATAGTTATGTAATGTCATTTAAGACTTGCATGCAAAATTTGGCGTTTTTTCGAGTTGATTTGATAGGAATCGGACTCGCGAAAGTATTTTTAGAAGTTTTTGAGTTCATGAGTTAATCCATGCATTTTGGCATCTGATTCGTGGTTTTTAATGTTATTTCAGTGTTTCAATCACTTGAGCGAATTTGTATGATGTTGTTTGACTGGTGTCGGTGTTTGGTGTGGAGCCCTGAGGGCTCGGGTGAGTTTCGCACGTTCGGGAGGGTGAGAAAACTTCAATGTTTCTGGTGTTTCTTGGCAGCTGTTACAGGTCTCGCAAATGAAAGAATTTGTTTGCATTTGTGAACCTTGCATTTGTGAGGAAGGCTTCGCAATTGCGAAGTAGCCTGAGCTGGGCAGTGTTCGCATTTGCGACTGGTCGCATTTTCGGCCTTGAAAGTGTTCGCATTTGCGACTCCTTGGTTGCATTTACGACCTTGGCAGTGGGAGCCTACGTTTGCATTTGAGTTTGTCGCATTTGCGAACTAGGTGTCGCAAATGCGACATCTCCGTCCTACACACAGCTCATTAAATGCGGGATTTAGACCATTTAGCTCATTTCCCTTCATCTCTTGGGCGATGAAGCTCTTGGAAGGGGGTTTTCACCTAGCACTTTGAGGTAAGTAATTTCTACACAACATGAGTTAAATACATAGATTATGGGTAGATTAACATGTAAAAATTAGTGAAATCAAGGGTTTAGATGAAAACCTAGGTTTTTGATAAAAATGGGATTTAACCACGAAATTTGTTATGGAACATAGGGAAAATAAAATATTTGAGTTCATGAGGTTATGGATAACAACTTTCTTCAAAAATTGCTATAATCCGGGCACGTGGGTCCCTGGGTGAATTTTAGGGATTCTTCAAATAGGCTTGGTAAATCACTTTGATAGTAAGAATACGAACTTTTGAACATGTGTTGATTATTTTATATAATATTTGACTAGTTTCAAGTCGTTTGGCACCTAATTGAGGGTTTTTGGCATAATCTTGGACCGGAAGTACGCTTTGAGACGAGGTAAATCTTTTTTCTAACCTTGTAAGAGGAATTAACCCCATAGGTGAATTAATTAATATGTGTTTCTATTTGTGGGAGCTACTTACATACGAAGTGACAAGAGTCCGCACGTAGCTACTAATTATGCTATTGTCCGAGTAGTCTAGGACCCATATCATGCTATATTTGCAATGTTTACCCCTACTTGATAACTTAATTGCTTAAGTCAAATTGAAATTTGATAAAAGAATTGTAAAAGGTTAAATTTCACTTACTTGAAGTTGTAAATGAGACACTTGACTGTTATTGAAAATTTGTGTTTCTTTGAAGTATTTTCTATTTGTGGAGCGGGCCGAACACCTCGGTAGCAGATAGATGCATCTATGGTTCATGTCGCTTAACCCTCGGCAGTGCAAAATTTAAATATTCTTATGTTGGATCAGGTTGTACGGCCTCAGCATAATTTGCGCATGATAAACCTTTGGAACTATTCATAATTGATATTGCTTCAACGTCTTGAAATATAAATTGTTAAATGATGAAAATAAATTTGGACTTAATACTTGTGAAATGAGTATTTACTATTTTCTGTTATTGAGTTTTCAGTATTATTCATGCAATCCATGCTTAGTTATAATTTTGGCATATTATTTTTAGAACATAGTAAGTGGCAAAGTCGACCCATCGTCACTACTTCTTTGAGGTTAGACTAGATACTTACTGGGTACATGTTGTTTATGTATTCACGCTACACTTTTGCACTTAAATATGCAGGATCTGAGGTAAGTGCATCTATGTATCAGTTCGGCGCGCATGTTTAACTCCTGGTACGAGACTACACGGTGAGCTGCCTTTCCGAGTCGTTCTGCAGCAACCGAAGTCTTTATGTTGTTGTTCTGTCTATTTTATTTTAGACAGTAGAGTAGTAATCTTTTGTATATTCTACTAGTAGCCCATACTCTTGTGACACTAGGTCTTGGCACATGCACTAGTAGACTTATGGTTTTGGTTTTTATTTCATGATTATAATTGCACTCGGTTTCTTTCGTGTTATTTATTTTATATCTATTATTTCTTAAATATTTTTAATTTAAGGAAAGTTTAATCACTTGAAAAAATTTATTTAAAAAGAGGAAATCACGTGGCTAGTTCACAGTTGGCTTGCCTAGCAACGACGTTAGGTGCCATCACAACCTATTTTAGAATTGGGTCTTGACAACATGGTATTAGAGCACTAGGTTTACGTAGGTCTCACAAGTTAAGGGCAGGCCTAATAGAGTCTTGCGGATCAGTACAGAGACGTCCGTACTTATCTTCGAGAGGCTATAGGGTGTTAGGAAACTACTCTTTATTCATCTCCTATCATGCAGTTGATGGTGTACTAAGTTTCTTCTCTTATTCTCTCACAGATGTTGAGAACGTGCACGAAAAACATTCCAGACCCGGGAGGGGCTGCTCCCCCTGCTGCTAGAGGCCGAGACAGAGGCCGAGACAGAGGCCGGGGAAGGGCACCAGCCTGAGGTAAAGGGCGAGGACGTCCTATATTTGCCCCAGTTGTATGACCAGCAGATCTAGAATAGGATCCCATTGTTGAGAAGCAGGGCGAGGTGCCCGCAGCAGAGCCAACCCCGACAGATTTCATGTCAGCACCGGGCTTTTAGGAGGTCATGGGTTGTATGTTGCAGTTCATGGATACTATGACCCATGCGGGTTTATTTCCAGCAGACCCATCCATAACTTAGGCGGGAGGGGAAGCAAAGACCCATACTGTTCAAGCTCTAGGACATGTGGCTATTGTATATCAGACCTCAGGTGCACTACCCATGGGCGGTGCCTGGCCAGTTGCAACAACGACACCTGAGCCTAGACCAGCTGCGGCCTGCGAGCTGCAAAAGCTATTGGATAGATGGACCAGGCTATACCCTCATGTCTTCGTGGGTGAGCGACATGAGGACCCCTAGGACTTCATTGATCGGTGCAAGGAAAATCTGCACAACATGAGGATATTGGAGTCTCATGGCGTGGGTTTCACTACTTTCTAGTTGGAGGGCAGGGCCCGTAGGTGGTGGCAGTCTTATCTTCTAGGCAGGCCAACAGATTTTCCTTCTATGACTTGGGACCAGTTTACACGCCTATTCTTGGACAGGAATATTCCATCCTCTCAAAGGAAAGAGTTGCAATTTCAATTTGAGCAGCTCCAGCAGGGTTAGATGTTAGTGACCGATTATGAGGCGAGATTCTCTAAGTTGTCTTGACATGCACTTATGATACTTCCTACTGAGGCGGAGCTAGTGCAGAGGTTTGTTGCGGGGTTGCACTCAGGTATTCAGACTACCATGGCCCGGGAGTTTGAGATGGGGACTTCCACCAGCTAGTGGTGGAGATAGCTCGAAAGATTGAGGGTTACCGTTAGAGGGGTAGAGAGCAGATGTAGTGGGACAAGATGGTCCATTATTCTGGAGAGTTTAGAGGTGCCCCAGCTGGGGGCAAAAGTTAGTTCATGAAGGGTCAACCCAGTAGGCCGACATATCCAGCACTACCTCCTCCTTGGGGGTGCTCCAGCACGACCCTATTTCAGCGCCATGTCGTAGAGTTCTTACCGCCCACCAGCTATTTAGGGTCCTTCTAGTGGGTGCTCAGGCCTCCAAGGTTCTTCCAGTGCCTACTTCATTGCTATGCCAGAGAGTTCTTGCCGCCCGCCCGCCATTTAGGGTTCTTCTAGTGGGTATTCAGGCCATCAGGTACAGACTTTAGGATAGCAAATCACCGCACCGAGAGGTTGTTTCAAGTGCAGGGATCCTAGTTATGTGCGGATGTTCTACCCCAGGCTTTGGGGCAAGGCAGTACAATAGGGTCCTCAACCCATGATTACTACACCAGCTGTCCAGTCACCCAGAGGGGGAAGGTAGGCGGGTAGAGTCCATCCTAGAGGTGGAGGCCAGGGAGGTCAGCTAGCTACCATTCAGTCAGGTAGAGGCTAGCCAGTCGGTGCTCCATCTAGGTTCTATGCTTTTCCGACCAGACCATATGAAGTGGCCTCAGATGCCATGATCATAGGTATTATTTCTGTCTGTGGTAGGGATGATTTGATATTATTTGATCTAGGGTCTACCCATTCATATGTGTCATCTCTGTTTGCTCATTTCCTAGATATTCCTCGTGAGTCCTTAGGAACTCCTATTTATGTGTCCACTCTTGTGGGCGATGTTGTTATTGTGGATTGGATCTACCGGCCCTATGTGGTCATATTCTGTGGATACGAGACTAGAGCAGATCTTTTGTTTCTTGATATGACCGACTTTGAGGTCATCTTGGGCATGGACTGGTTATCTCCATAATATGCCATCCTTGATTTCCATGCCAAGACTATTACCTTAGCGATGCTAGATTTGCCTAGATTGGAGTGGAAGGATTCGTCCGTCAGTACATCTTTTCGGGTTACCTCTTTTCTAAAAGCTCGACACATGGTCGAGAAGGCTTGTTTACCTTATCTAGCCTATGTTTGGGATACTACTGCAGAGTCTCCGGCGATTAATTCAGTGCCAGTAGTCCATGAGTTCTTCGATATGTTTCATTCTAATTTTCTAGGCATGCCACCAAATCGTGATATCAATTTCTGCATCGACTTGGCTTTTGGTACCCAGCCTATATCTATCCCACCGCACCGTATGGCTCCGAAAGAGTTGAAGAAGTTGAAGGAGAAGCTTGAGGAGTTTCTAGCAAAGGGGTTCTTCAGACCAAGTGTATCACCTTGGGGTGTACTAGTGTTATTTGTGAAGAAGAAAGACGGGAATATGCGGATGTGTATTGATTACCGTGAGTTGAACAAAGTTACCATTAAGAGTAAGTACTCGTTGTTGCATATTGATGATTTGTTTGACCAGTTGTAGGGTGCTAGGGTGTTCTATAAGATTGACTTGACTTCGAGTTACCATCAGGACTCGGATGTTCCGAAGACTGCTCTCTGCACTAGATATGGATATTATGAGTTTCTAGTGATGTCCTTCGGCCTCACAAATTCCCCCACAATGTTTATGTATTTGATGAAAAGGGCGTTCAGGACGTACATTGATTTGTTTGTCATTATCTTCATTGATGACATTTTGATCCACTCACGTAGGATGGAAGAGCACGAGCAGCATTTGAGATTGGTGCTTCAAACATTGCGAGAACAGAAGCTATATGCTAAGTTCTATAAATGTGAGTTTTGGTTAGATTTCGTAGCATTCTTGGGGCATGTTATATCGGGCAAGGGTATTAAGGTGGATCCCAAGAAGATTGAGGCAGTTCAGAGTTGGCCTCGTCCTACTTCGACGAATGAGATCAGGAGCTTCTTGGGGTTAATAGGTTATTATCGCCTGTTTGTGGAGGGCTTCTCACCTATTGCAGCACCTTTAACTAGATTGACCCAGAAGGGTGATCCATTCCATTGGTCCGATGATTGTGAGACGAGCTTTTAGAAGCTCCAGACAGCTTTGACTACAACACCAGTTCTAGTGTTACCTTTTGGTCTGGGGATGTATACAATGTATTTTGATGCTTCACGCGTTGGCTTGGGTTCTGTATTAATGCAGGGGGCGAGTTATTGCATATGCTTCCTGTCAGATGAACATCCATGAGAAGAATTACCTAGTGAACAATCTAGAGTTAGCTACAATTGTTCATGCTCTTAAGATTTGGTGGCATTATCTTTATGGTGTGTCATGTGAAGTTTACACTGATCATCATAGCTTACAATATTTTTTTAAGCAAAGGGATCTCAATTTGAGGCAGTGTAGATGGTTTTAGTTACTGAATGATTATGATATTACCATTCTTTAACAATCGGGCAAGGCGAATGTGGTCACGGATGCCTTTAGCAGAAAGGCAGAGAGTGTGGGTAGCTTGGAATTCATTTCAGCAGAGGAGAGGCCACTAGCTTTGGACATTCACTCCTTAGATAACAAACTTGTGAGGTTGGACATTTCAGAGCCTGCCGAGTTCTTGCATGCATCGATTGCCCAGTCTTAACTATTGGGATAGATCAAGGCTCAACAATTGGATGATCTGCATTTGATTGTTCTCAGAGAGATGGTACTATATGGTGGTGCCAAGGAGGTTTCTATCGGCGAGGATGGTGCTCTACGACTCTAGGGTCGTCTATATGTTCCTAATGTCGATGGCTTAAGGGAGAGGATTCTAGAGGAGCCACACAGTTCTCGGTATTCCATTCATCTAGGTGCTCCGAAGATGTATCGCGACCTGAGACAACATTATTGGTGGCGGCGAATGAAGAAAGACATAGTTGAGTATGTAGCTAGGTGACAAATATTGCCAGCAGGTTAAGTATGAGCACCAGAGGCCAGGTGGCCTACTCTAGCAGATGACTATATCGAAGTGGAAATGGGAAAGCATTACTATGGAATTCATAGTTAGGTTGGCGTGGACCTTGCGGAAGTTTGATGCAGTTTGGGTTATTGTTGACAAGTTGACCAAGTCAGCACACTTTATCCTAGTTGTGACTATGTATACTTCAGAGAGGCTGGCCCATATTTATATTCAGGAGATAGTTCGGTTGCATGGTGTTCCTATTTCCATCATATCAGATAGAGGCCCTCAGTTTACTTTGCATTTTCGGAGAGCAGTACAAAGTGAGTTGGGGACTCGTGTAGAGCTCAACATAGCATTTCATCCATAGACTGACGGGCAGTTGGAGCAGACAATTCAGATATTGGAGGACATGCTCGGATTTTTGATTGACTTTGGGGTACAGTAGGATCAATTCTTACCCATAGTCGAGTTTGCTTACAACAACAATTATCAGTCTAGCATCGAGATGGATACATTTAAGGCCTTATATGGTTGGCGATGTCGTTCTCCCATCGGGTAGTTTGAGCCCGACGAGTCTAAGCTATATGGTGCTGATTTGGTGAAGTATGCCTTGGAAAAGGTAAAGTTGATTCAGGAGCGACTCTGCATAGCACAATCCAGACAGAAGAGTTACGTGGATCGGAAGGCATGTGATATATCATTTATTGTGGGCGAGAAGTTCTCTTGAAAGTGTCGCCGATTAAGGGGATTATGAGGTTCAGGAAGAAGGGCAAGTTGAGCCCAAGGTTTATAGGCCCATTTGACGTGTTGAGACGAGTTGGAGAGATTTTTTATGAGCTTGCTTTGCCTCCTAGTCTATCAGGAGTTTATCCGATTTTTCACTTGTCTATGCTTCGGAGGTATCATGCCAACTTGTCACATGTGTTAGACTTCAGCACGATTTAGTTAGATGAGAGTCCGGGTTACGAGGAGGAGCCAGTTTCCATTGTTGATAGGCAAGTTCGCCACTTGAGATCCAAGAGGATTTCCACGGTAAAGGTTCAGTAGAGGGGCCAACCAGTTGAGGAGGCGTCTTGGGAGTCTGAGGAGGACATGCAGAGTAGATATCCATATTTATTCAGCACTTTAGGTATGATTCTAGACCCGTTCAAGGAAGAACGTTTGTTTAAGAGGTGGAGAATGTAACGACCTGACCAGTTATTTTGCTTTTTAGAACCCCGTTCCCCTAAATAAGACTCCTCATACGTGTTTTTACTGCTTTATAACTTGCGGGGATGGTTGGTTTGAGTATTTGGAAGAGTTCGGGTTGAAATCGGAACACTTAGTTCCTTAAGTTGGCCTTAAAAGGCTAAGTTTGACTTTGGTCAATGTTTTGAGTAAACGACCTCGGAATCTGAATTTGATAATTCCAATAGATTTGTATGATAATTTTGGACTTGAGCGTATGTTCGGATCGTGTTTTGGATAACCCAGGAGCATTTTGGCGCCTAATAGTGAAAGTTAGTTCCTTGAAAGTTTTTGAAGTTCTTTAAATTTGGTTTGAGGTAGGTTTTGGTGATATCTAGGTCCAAATGGAATTCTGAGACCAGGAATAGTTCTATAATGTCATTTAAGACTTGCACACAAAATTTGGTGTTATTCCGAGATGATTTAATAGGAATCGAACGCGCGGAAGTATTTTTAGAAGTTTTGAGTTCATGAGTATTGCGTTTTGGCATCTGATTCATGATTTTTGATGTGATTTCAGTGTTTCGATTGCTTGAGCGAGTTTGTATGATGTTGTTAGACTGGTATAGGTGTTTGGTGTGGAGCCCCGAGGGCTCGGGTAAGTTCAGACTTTCGGGAGGATGAGAAAAACTTCAGCTTTTCTGGTGTTTCTTGGCAGCTGTTGCAGGTCTAGCAAATGCGAGAATTTGTTTGCATTTACGAACCTCGCATTTGTGAGGAAGGCTTTGCAATTGAGAAGAAGCCTGAGTTGGGAAGTGTTCGCATTTGCGACACGTTGGTCGCATTTGCGGCCTTGACAATGTTCGCATTTGTGACTCCTTGGTCGCATTTGCGACCTTAGCAGTGGGAGCCCAGGTTCATATTTGTGATGAGTTTGTCACATTTGCGACCTTTGCATTTGCAAACTGGGTGTTAGAAATGCGACATCTGCGACCTGCACACAGCTTATTAAATGCGGGACCTAGACCATTTATCTCATTTCCTTTCATCTCTTAGGCGATTTTTGGAGCTTTTGGAAGGTGGTTTTTACCTAGCAATTTGAGGTAAGTAATTTCTACACAACATGAGTAAAATACATAGATTATGGGTAGATTAACATGTAAAAATTGGTAAAATCAAGGGTTTAGATGAAAACCTATGTTTTTGATAAAAATGGGATTAAACCACGAAATTTATTATGGAACTTAGGAAAAATTATATATTTGAGTTTGTGAGGTTATGGGTAACAACTTTCTTCAACAATTTCCGAAATCCGGGCACGTGGGCTCTGGGTGAATTTTAGGAATTCTTAAAATAGGCTTGGAAAATCACTTTGATAATTATAATACGGTCTTTTGAACATGTGTTGATTATTTTATATAATATTTGACTAGTTTTGAGTCGTTTGGCATCGAATTGAGGGTTTTGGGCACAATCTTGGACCGGAAGTAGGCTTTGAGACGATGTAAGTCTCTTTTCTAACCTTGTAAGAGGGAATTAACCCCATAGGTGAATTAATTAGTACTCTCTCTGTTCCAGTTTATATGAACCTATTTCCTTTTTGGTTTGTTCCAAAAATAATGACCATTTTCTAAATTTAGAAATAATTTAGCTCAAACTTACAATTATACCATTGTTGAGAAGCTTTTATAACCACACAAATACTCTGTGCCCCTTTTTAACTTGTTTAGGACCATAAATTCCAAAAATCTTTATTTTTTCTTAAACTCCGTGCCCAGTCAAACAGGTTCAAATAAATTGGAATGGAGGGAATATGTGTTTCTATTGTGGGGGCTACGTATGTACGAGGTGACGAGAGTCTGTACGTAGCTAGTAATTATGCTATTGTCCCGGTAGTCTAGGACCCATATCATGCTATATTTGCAATGTTTGCCCCTACTTGATAACTTAATTGCCTAAGTCATATTGAAATTTGATAAAAGAATTGTAAAAGGTTAAATTTCACTCACTTGAAGTTGTAAATGAGACACTTGACTGTTATTGAGAATTTGTGCTTCTTTGAAGTGTTTTCTATTTGTGGAGCAGGCCGAATGCCTCGGTAGCAGATAGATGCATCTATGGTTTGTGCGGTTCGACCCTCGATAGTACACAGTTTAAATATTTGTATGTTGGATCGGGCCGTACGACCTCGGCATAATTTGTGCATGATAAACCTTTGGAACAATTCATAATTGATATTGCTTCAACATCTTGAAATATAAAATTGTTAAATGATGAAAATTAATTTGGGACTTAATACTTGTGAAAGGAGTATTTACTATTTCATGTTATTGAGTTTTCAGTATTATTCATGCAATCCATGCTTAGTTATAATTTTGGCATATTATTATTAGCCCATAGTAAGTGTCAAAGTCGACCCCTCGTCACTACTTCTTCGAGATTAGAATGGATACTTACTAGGTACATGTTGTTTATGTACTCACGCTACACTTCTGCACTTAAATGTGTAGGATTTGAGGCAGGTGCATCTGGGTATCATTCCGGCACATATGCTTGACTCCCGGTACGAGACTACACAGTGAGTTCCCTTTCGAGCCGTTCTACTAGTAGCCCATACTCTTGTGACACCAGGTCTTGGCACACACACTAGTAGACTCGTGGTTTTGGTTTTTATTTCATGATTATGATTGCACTCAGTTGCTTTCGTGTTATTTATTTAAATCTGTATACGGTAAAATCGAAGGGTCCAATTTTCCGTCATTATGATAGCTCGTTAGCATATTTAACAAGGCTCGAGACTAGGGTCAAGGCTCACCCTCGAGAGATACCGACACTCGACCTCGGGGCAATACAGACCAGCGGCTATTATGGAAAGGTGGGGAGTTCTCAAGGCCCACAGCTAGGTCTGACGAAGTCTAGTAATCTAAGTTCAGGCTCGAATCACGGTGTCAACTAGCTGTCCCATCCATATATCTTTGTAATTAATGCACTCGTACTATGTTGGGATTCCCCCTCTTATATAAAGGGGATCCTTGTTATTTTGTAGACATCAGTTGCTCCATACTAAATATACAAGAACATTCTCTCTGCTCTCTAACGTATTCTCTTAATCTTGTTACTTCATTTATTGCTCATATTTATTGTGATTCTATTCATCGTTCATCATTTATTGCTTATTATTGGCCATAAAGAGCCGACCCTGATCTATTTGTAACTATTATTCGCCATCGACTGCTTTCGATAGCTCCAAGCCGAGCTTCGGACTCAACCCCGAGGCCCTCGAATAGGTAAGCTCGAGGCCCCGATTGGCAGCGATTCGGTTTGAGTATCACCTCATTCTTAAGCTCTTATTTCGTTTCTAAGTCTTTCGCATAGCATCTACTGCCTAACAACTAGCATAAAAATAGATCACGTATTTTTAGAATCACTAAATCAAATTTAATTGTTATTACCATTTTCACGGTAAAAAGTTTGTTGCCCACCGTGGGGCTAAAACTAATAGTGATTATTTTCTTGCTGGTTTAACTACATAACGCAAGTTATCTTTCACACTTCTTCTTTCCCAAGACCTTTGATTTCAGGTCAAAATTTCTGACTCAATAAACAACAATCTTGAGAACCACGGAGAAAATGGTGTAAAAGTTCCAGGTGCTGGTGTGCCACCACAAAACCCTGAGAACACATCGAAGCCGATTCCCAAGGATACGACCTCATGCAACGCCCGAGACGCTAATGCCAATCCTCACATTAACTAGGGAGCACGCCGAGAAACTCAGCGGGAAACTCGGAAACACCCGACCTGGGCAAAGAAAGAGGTTCCTCGGCATATTGTTCATATGATTATTGGGGGGGCCGACATTCCCCAAGGACCCGTGATCAAATGGACAAAAATGTTCGCTGCAATCGAGGGGCCGATCCGAGACCACATGACCGAAGAAACCCTCACATTCAGTGAGGAGAACCTCGAGACCTTGGAATAACCACACAATGATGCACTAGTTATTTCATTCTTTTTAAGCAAGGTTCAAATTAAATGTGTACTCGTGGATCCAGGTAGCTCAGCCAACGTAATCAGGTCAAATGTAGTGGAACAACTTAGGTTTCTCGACCAAGTTGCACCCGCCTCCCAGGTCCTCCACGGCTTCAACATGGCCGGCAAAATAACGAAGGGAGAGATCATCCTCCCAGTTGATGTGTTCGGTACAGTTCAGAATACCAAGTTCCATGTCGTCATTAGTGATACGAGGTATAATGCATTGCTTGGCAGGCCGTGGATACACAGCATGAGGGCGGTGTCGTCAACTCTTCACCAGATGATAAAGTTTCCAACAAAAGATGGCATAACGACCATATATGGTGAACAACATGCGGCAAAAGAAATGTTCATAGTTTACTAGGAGGCACAGAGCCCCATACACTCCACCTCGGGTGAGTCTAGGAGCATACAAACCCTAGAGGACGATGAAGAAGATTTCCTCGCCCCTTGAACTTTCGTCTCCCCCAAAGAGTCGGATGCAACAAAATCGACAATTGAAGAACTGGAGTAAGCTGTTTTGATTGAGCATCTCTCGGATCGGAAGGTATACCTGGGAACGGGATTAACCCCCGAACTCAGGAAAAATCTCATTCAGTTCCTTATTAACAACATTGACTATTCTGTTTGGTCCCATTTAGACATGACAGGAATCCTGCCGGAAATAACCACCCACCCATTGAGTGTTGATCCTAGATTTAAACCAGTAAAACAAAAAAGAAGACCACAATCCGAGGTAAAACACACATTCATCAAAGACGAGGTAAAGTATCCCGAATGGCTGGCCAACGTAATGGTAGTGCCCAAAAAGGGAATAAGTTGAGTATGTGCGTAGATTATAAAGATTTAAATAAGGCATGCCCCAATAATTCTTTCTCATTGCCTAACATCGGCCGAATGATCGATTCAACGGCCAGCCATGAGACCCTCACCTTTCTCGATGCCTACTCGGGGTATAACCAAATTCATATGAACCCCGAGGATAGGGAAAAGACTTCGTTCATCACGAAGTATTGTACCTACTGTTTCAATGTAATGCCCTTCAGGCTGAAAAATGCAGGGGCCACGTACCAACGTCTAGTTAATAAAATGTTCGAGCATCAAATAGGCAAATCCATGGAAGTTTATATTGGTGACATGTTAGTTAAATCATGCGCACAGAGGACCATTTGACTCATTTGTAGGAAACATTCGATATCCTCAGAAGTTACAACATGAAGCTTAACCCCGAGAAATGTGCCTTCAGAGTGGGTTCGGACAAATTTTTAGGCTTCATGGTATCGAACAAGGGGATCGAGATCAACCCCAACAAAATCAAGCCATCGAAGAAATCACAATGGTAAATAACGTAAAAGTCGTGCAATGACTGACGGAGCGAATAGCGGCTTTGGTAGATTCATATCAAGGTCGTCGGGCAGGAGTCACTATTTCTTCTCCCTACTCGAAAAGAAAAACAACTTCGAGTGGACTCCGGAATGCCAACACGCCTTAGAGGAACTGAAGAGGTATTTGACTAGTTCGCCTTTGCTCCACATGCTAAAAGAGGATGAAACGATGTATCTATACATGTCCGTATCTGAAATAGCGGTAAGTGATGTGTTGGTTGAGAAGAGCAAGTTATGAAATTTCTTGTTTATTATGTAAGTCGGACCCTAGTGGATGCCGAAACCAGGTATCCGCACATAGAAAAATTAGCTCTAGCATTTATAAGCGCATCACGAAAGCTGAAACCCTATTTTCAATGCCACCGTATATGCGTTTTAACAGCATACCCTCTCCGAAGAATATTCCATAAGCCGAATTATCGGGCTGATTGGCCAAATGGGCCATCAAACTCGGGGGGTATGATATCGAATATCAACTCCAAACGGCCATCAAGTCCCAGATTCTAGCAGACTTCGTGGCCGATTTCTCATCCTCCCTCGTGCCCGAGGTAGAGAAGGAACTCTTGCTAAAATCAGGTGCATCTTCCGGGGTATGGACCCTGTTCACCAACGGCGCTGCAAACGTAAGAGGATTCGGGCTCGGTATAGTCCTGAAGCTGCCTACGGGTGGCATAATCAGGCAATCTATAAGAACTGCAAATTGACTAACAATAAAGCCAAGTATGAGGCTATGATTGCAGGTCTGGAATTGGCCAAAAGCCTGGGAGCTGAGTCCGTCGAAGCTAAATGCGATTCACGTCTGGTAGTAAACTAGGTAAAAGGGAGCTACGAGGTTCTAGAAGACAGGATGCAAAGGTATTTGGACAAAATCCAAATCACATTACGCCGTTTCAAAGAATGGACCTTGGTCCACATACCTCGTGAGTAGAACAGCGAGACCGATGCCCTCGCAAATCTGGGATCATCTATTGAAGAAGATGATCTACTCCTCGGGGCTGTTATTCAGCCCTCCAAATCAGTGGTCGAGGAAGGTCATGCCGAGATTAATTTCACTAGCCTAACATGGGATTGGAGAAATAAATACATTGACTACCTGAAAGATGAAAAATTACTCGCGGACCCAAAGGAATCAAGGGCCATACGAACCAAAGCAGCTCGATTCTCACTCAATCAAAGTGGGACTTTATACAAAAGAACCTTCGATAGCCCCCTAGCAGCATGTCTGGGGCCGGGAGACACAGACTATGTACTCTGAGAAATCCATGAGGGTACTTATAGGAATCACTCCGACGCCGATTCCTTGGTCCGAAAGGTGATCAAGGCAGGCTACTACTGGGACAACATGGAAAAGGACACTAAGTAATTTATCCGAAAGTGCGACAAGTGCCAGACATTTGCCACTATGATTCACCAACCTGGATAACAACTACATTCGGTCTTATCGCCATGGCCAATCATAAAATGGGGAATGGACATCATCGGACCCCTGCCAATGGCACCATGTAAAGCTAAATTCATCTTATTTATGAATGACTATTTCTCAAAATGGTTGGAAGCGCAGGCCTTCGAGAAGATAAGCGAAAAAGAAGTCATTGACTTCATCTGGGATCACATTATGTGACGATTCGGGATTCCTTCTGAGATAACAAGTGATAATGGAGGTAGTTCATCGGAAGCAAAGTAACACAGTTCCTTGAGGATCACAAAATCAAGAGAATCCAATCAACGCCTTACCATCTGTGTGTAAATGCCGAATCCACAAACAAAACCATCATCCAAAACTTAAAAAAAAGTTGGAAAGTGCTAAAGGAAAATAGAGAGAAATATTGCCCGAAGTGCTATGGGCATATCGAACAACTTCAAAGTCAAGCACAGGGGAGACGCCTTTCTGTCTAGTATATGTCGTCGAGGCCCTGATGCCAGTGGAGGTCGGGGAGCCAAGCGCCAGATTCCGACACACCACTGAGAGCTCGAACAATGAGGCTATGACCATGGCCCTCGAACTATTAGATAAAAAGCGAGAAGCCTCGCTGGTCCGAATGGCCGCCCAAAATCAAAGGATCGAAAGGTATTACAACAGGAGAACAAACCTTCGACATCTCGGAATTGGGGACTTGGTCCTATGGAAAGTCACCCTCAACACCCAAAACCCTAATGAAGGAAAGCTAGGCCAGAATTGGGAAAGACTGTACCGCATCCTCGGAGTGATTGACAAAGGGTCCTACAAGCTCAGCATAATGGAAGGCGAGCAGCTTCCAAGCAATTGGAACATATCGATGCTGAAACAATACTACTGCTAAGGCATGTATTGCACTCTTTTCCTTCAACCGGATTTTATCCCAAAAAGAGTTTTACCAGCAAGGTTTTTAATGAGGCAACATCTACATGCTACCTAAGGAAGATCCAACAAGTATTTAAGGCTTCTTTTGCAATCAACCTCAAATACTGAGGGGCATCCCCCCGGAAGGTCACCTACTTAGAGAATCCAAGATACGCCAATCGGTGGCTCAATAGGAAAGTAATGTACCGGCCAAACGGTCGAACGAACTGTGTCCGCATAGAATGACCGAGCCCGCAACAGCAAAAACATGTATACTTGTACCAAGTAGTCAAAGAATACTTCCCAAAAGCATTTTTGCATTTCAAGAAAGGTCAATATTTTTGCAAAAAATAGCTCCAAAGTAGAAAGGTGTCCCAAACACTCGGGGACTGGCATCAACAACTCACCACAACATGACCCCTGGGTCGGACCTTCGAGCTCGTAAGCCCTCAATGAGGTAACAACAAGATCGCAAAATGGCTCCAAAGCCAAAAGACGACCCGAACACTCGGGGACTGGCGTCAAAAACTAAAATGACCTTTGGGTCAAAAATTCCAAAATTGTAAACCCTTAATGAGGCAAAACCAAGTTTACAAGTAATGAATCCCGAGTCAAGTAACCCTCGACGACTCGGGGACTACCGTCAAGCGCCACCTCCTTCGACTTATCAAAATCCGAGGTCGTAAGGCCACATGCTGGCAGCCTCGGTCTCATAAGACCTACATAAGGCAACAACAATATCTGTAAGACCTCAATCAAGGCATGAAAAATACTTGTACCAAGTATCCAAAACTGTAAGACCTCAAAGGCATGTAAATCTCGTAAGACCTACATAAGGCAACACAATATCTATAAGACCTCAAGCAAGGCATGAACAATACTTGTACCAAGTATCCAAAACTGTAAGACCTCAATGGCATGTAAAACTCATAAGACCTTACTAAAGGCATAAACTCGATCTCAAAGTTTTGGCGATATATCGAACTTGTAAGACCCCTAAAAAGGCATACCCTCGATATAGATGCCGAAACTACTTCACTCGGGGCTTAAAGGCTCCGGCCGAACACAAATGACTCCGGTTATAAGGCTGTACCATCCAAACTAACACGAATCGGGGATGCCTGATCGTCGCTATAAATCACATGCCTTTAATTACTTCGAATATACTTCGGAAAGGAATGGTTAAAATAGGATACCCTTGACATAGGTAAAAGAGCTTCGACCATGTCAGCTCCTAAACAATTAGCTTCGAGACACTCAGCCTCCGAGCCAAACCTTCCGAGGTGCTCGATCATCACCATATAACGACTCACAATTGAGGGTTTTTATTAAGCCGTCAAAGAGTCAGGCAAACATTATTTCAAAAAGTCCTTAACGAGGGAAAATCAAAGCCTATATGAAAGGTCGCATCGACCCAAGGCGTAAGAGCCATTGTCGCCAGCCCACATAAAAGGTCACATTGACCCAAGGTGTAAGAGTCATTGTCGCCAACCCACAAAAAAGGTCATAACGACCCAACGCGTAAGAGCCTAATGACCTCAGCTTCGATTTTGATCTCGGATAGTGTAGCCACTAACTCAGAGTGGAGACCTCTGTATTTGTCATTATCCGACCTTGCATCTTGAAGCTGACAACCGACTGAGGACATCCTTTCCTGAAGAGTATCCCTCTTAGTGGTTATCTCTCTCACACGCCATTTGAGTTCGAGGACTTTAGAATCTCTGGCTTGGAGCCTCTCCCTCAGCAGGGCACCTTCCTTCTCAAACTGCATAGATCAAATCCTGGACATTAAAACATTAGGATCCGGCAAATATTGAGACAATAGCAAAATAGAAACTACATAACCTGTTCAATAAGATGAGCCTTCTCACGTTCATAACGCGTCACCTCAGCCTGAAACCAGGCGAAAGTCTGGTTGTAAAGCGCCTTGGCCTGAAGCCATAAAAAAGACAAGTTAGAAACACAAAGATTACAACGACAAAAATCAGAGCGAAAGGCAGTATTTACTAAAGCTACCTGCTCGCAAAGCCTTCTAGCCAAAGACAAGTGAAGCATCGAGCCCGGGAATTCCCTCGGGAGCGGCAGAAGGCCTTTTGAGTGCCTATCTGCCTCCGATAGTCATCACCACATCGGAAGATTCTTCATTCGGTACATATTGCATTCCCTTAGGGGGTAAGGTCGTTCCCTAAGGGGAACCACTCATGATAACGACGCCAGCAGAGTCATTCAAGGCCATCTCTTGCCGATGAAAGGCTCCAGAACTGGGCCCCTCTGAACCGCCTACCAAATACGTTCCATCTCGAGGGGTATTTTAGCCATTGGCCAGCTTGGAAATATTGCCCGATACCTCCTCAGTAGCCTCCTCATTCCGAAGTTGGACCACGACGACATCAAGCTCCGGCTCAAGAGCCATTGTCTCTACGGCCTGAGGATCGGTCAGGTTTTCCCCTCCCTCGAGCACTATAGAGAAATTATTTTCCCTCTCGCCTTCAACTTGGGGACTTCCAACTGCTCCCGAGGTCGGGGCTACTAGGTCGGCCTTAGTTTTTTCCACTTTGATCTTTTTGGATTCAGAAGGTTCGTTTGATGGCTCCCTTTACCTTTTCTTCCCTTCATCGGGCCCCAAAATACTCTCTTTACCAAGCAATGTTCCCATCATCATAGGGATCTCACCCAGACCTACACAAATGAGAAAAGTACGTACAGGGAATGAGGGCGCTATAAGTAGCAATTCAGGTCGAAAAGCACGGCTGCAACAGGGGCGAAATCTCACTGTGGTCCTTAGATTCCCACCGAGTTCGAGACAAATCACGCCACACTCATTCGGCATATGGGCGAATTGAGTCCAGCCGACCAACCCAACCCGAGAGGTTTGTGACCGCACCAGGGTAAATTGCCACGACTGCATCAATGGAGAGAATTAAGCGCATGGAAAGATGTACCTAAAAAGAGGCGAGGAAATCCTAGATAGTGTGTCTACTTACGTTTCATATTCCACCTTTCAGGGAACGACATCATTTCCACCGGGATCAGGTCCGAAGTCCTTACTCGGACAAAGCGTCTCATCCATCCTCCATTCCCAGCTTCTTCGATACAAGCAAAGAGAGCCCTCGGAGCTCAGTAATGGAGCTTAATCAGGGCCCCACGGAAGAGATGGGGGTTGTACATTTTGATCAGGTGATCAAGGGTGAAAGGAATCTACTTAATCATATTCACATAGTACCTGATCATGTAGATAGTGCGCTAGAATGAAGGGTGAATTTGGCCGAGGGTCACCTAATACCGACAGAAGTCGAGGATCACGGGATCTAGCGGAGGCAAGGATTTCCCCACCGGCCCCAGGGTAAATGGGTAAGTATAAACACTGAGGAAGCCCGACCTTGTATGTCGTTATGTCCTCCTCCTGAGTAGGGATCTCCGCAAACACCGCGTCCCCCAGCGGCAATTAATCCTCACCTTTTCGACGTCTGATACCGAGCTAATATATTGAGACACGGGCTCGTGATGCCCAGGCTTCGAAGAAGGTCTCTTGACCTTGAAATCAGAAGTCGTTGCAAAAAATTCCAAAACACACTCGTCAGCACGAGAAGTCATTGATGTTTGTCCTTTAGACAGAAGCAAAGAGGAAGAGGTTTTCGCCATTCCTAAAAGATTTCGGAAGAGAAAGGGGAGATGTGTTTCTAAGAAAGAACAAAAGTAAAGGAAGAAAGAACCTTTTTTGGGGGCTTGGTAGTATAGTGAGTTGTAAGGAACGAGAAGAGAAGTATTTATAGAGGCCTCGCACGCGCGTTGAAGGATGTCAAGGGATAGCCGACCGCCGTAATCAATGCGAAGGCTTCAAGGTATGTATGTACGTCATCTTTTGGCACCTTATGACTGTCTTCGTTACGGGAATACCCGAAGGGCAGGAAAATCATTTCGTACCACTTTCACTCTAAGAAATGCGGGGATTATCTGTATACGGTAAAATCGAAGGGTCCAATTTTCCATCATTATGATAGCTCGTAAGCATATTTCACAAGGTTTGAGACTAGGGTCAAGGCTCAACCTCGAGGGATACCGACACTCGACTCGGGGCAATACAGACCAACGGCTTTTATGGAAAGGTGGGGAGTTCCCAAGGCGCACAACTAGGTTTGACGAAGTCTAGTAAGCTAAGTTCAGACCCAAATCACGGTGTCAACTAGTTGTCCCATCCCCATATCTTTGTAATTAATGCACTCGTACTATGTTGGAATTCCCCCTCTTATATAAGGGGGATCCTTATTATTTTGTAGACATTGGTTGCTCCATACTAAATATACAAGAACATTCTCTATGCTCTCTAACATATTCTCTTGATCTTGTTACTTCATTTATTGCTCGTATTTATTGTGATTCTATTCATCGTTCATCATTTATTGCTTATTATTGGCCATAAAGAACGACCCCTGATCTATTTGTAATTGTTATTCGCCATTGACCGCTTTTGATAGCTCCCAGCTGAGATTCAGACTCAACCCCGAGGCCCTCGAATAGGCAAGCTCGAGGCCCCGATTAGCAAAGATTCGGTTTGATTATCACCTCGTTCTTAAGCTCTTATTTCGCTTTTAAATCTTTTGCATAACATCTACTGCCTAACAACTAGCATAAAAATATATCACGTACTTTCAGAACCACTAAATCAAATTTAATTGTTATTACAATTTTTACGGTAAACAAAATCTATTATTTCTAAAATCTATTTAATTTAAGGAAAGTTTAATCAGTTGGTAAAATTTATTTAAATAGAGGAAATCACGTGGCTAGTTCACAGTTGGCTTGCCTAGCGGCGGCGTTAGGTGCCATCACGGCCTATTTTAGAATTGGGCCGTGACAAATTTGATCTATTTTACTGTTTTGAGTTATCTATTGAACCTGAAAGCATGGCTATGTTTCTGTACTGTTATTTCTATATTGAACTGTGCAGGTTGACTTCGTCACTACCTTTCAGTCCAAAGGTTGGATTTGTTACTTACTGTGTTGGTTGTACTCACGCTACACCCTGCACCTCGTGTGCAGATCTAGGTGATTTCGATCACAGCGAATGTTGAGTGAGGAGACAGGATCTCGGGAGACTATTGAGGTAGCTGCATGGCGTTCGTAGGCCTTGACTCTCCTTCATTATCTTTATCTATGTTTCAGTTCTTATTCCTTAGACATTGTAGTAGACTGTATTCCGGTATAGAAGCTCATGTATTCAGTGACACCCCAATTTTGGGAGAGATTTGTATTGCGTTGCGGGTTTATTTCTGTTATAAATTTTTTTTTCTTAAATATTAATTGCTTCCGTATATATTGTTAAAGCTTTTACTGTGTTGAAATAGTTGAGTAGTGGCTTTCCTAGTTCCACGATAGGTGTCATCACGACTGATGGTTTGGGTCATGATAAGTTGGTATTAGAGCCTAGGTTAACAGGTCTCATGATTCATGAGTAGGTTTAGTCGAATCTTGCAAATCGGTATAGAGACATATGTACTTATCTTCGTAAGGCTACCGAACCTTTACGAAACTTCACATTCTTGAATTTTGTCGTGCGAATCTGTTGATTCTGGCAACTATACTTATGTTATTCTATTCTCTCACAGATGGTGAGGACACGTATTACTAGGCAGGATGTACAGCCACCAGTCCTACCAGCCAGGGCTGTAAGAGGCCGAAGTTACGGTAGAGGCCACGGTAGGGGCAGAGGTGCAGCTCGTACAGCAGTTAGGGCAGCACCTGCAGACCCACCAGCCGCTCCATATCAGGAGTAGTTCTAGATACAGTTGATCTAGTGGGGCCAGCTCAGTCACCAGCTGTGCCCATCGTGATTCCAGGCCTTCAGGAGGCCTTAGCTCAGATTCTGACCATATGCATCAATCTTGCTCATGCGGTCTCTGTTCCGATCGGGGGAGGTACTCAGACTCCTGCTGCCCGTACACCAGAGTAAGTGATGTAGGGACTCTAGACACCGGGGGCACTACTAGCCCAGCCGGGTGTAGCTGCTCAGACCCATGTGGTTCCTGTTATGACTGATGATGAGCAGTTGAGTCTAGAGAGGTTTTAGAGGCTCCAACCTCCATCTTTCAGTGGGACATAGGCGGAGGATGCCCAAGGTTTCTTAGACAAGTGTTCGAGGATTCTCCGTACAACAGGTATTATGGAGACTAGTGAGTCTCGTTCATTACTTTTCAGTTTTCTGGGGCTGCCTTCAGATAGAGGGAGGCTTATGAGAGGCGCAGGCCGGTTGGTGCAGCACCACTTACTTGTAAGAAGTTCTCTCTTTTCTTCTTGGAGAAGTTCGTGCCGCAGTCTCATAGAGAGGAGCTGTGCAAACAGTATGAGCAATTACATCACGATGATATATTTGTGATGCAGTAGGAGATGAGGTTTTCTGAGTTGGCCTGTCATGTAGTTTAGATGGTTCCCACTGATAGGGAGAGGATCAGGAGGTTTATTGATGGCCTCATAGATCAGATGTGCTTGCTTATGACTAGGGAGAGGGTATCTAGTGCTACCTTTGATGAGGTTGTCAGTATTGCTCGGCATATAACGATGGTTCGCAGCTAAGAGCGAGTTAAGAGGGAGGCATAGAGGCATCGTAGATAATATGGTTTTAGTGGTGTTCCTTCTGGAGGTCATTTCTACCAGCAGAGGTCGTCTTTACAGTAACGCTCAAACGACTCATCTAGTTCACCGTGGTGCATCATCTTGCCATAGTTCACACAGTTCTCAGCAGGGTCACTCATCTCTCAGTGCCTTCCAGCTTAGAGTTCATCTCATGCACTATTAGCTCAGGGTTCATCTATGTTGGGTCCTTCTAGCAGTTATCCTAGTGCTCGAGGCTCCCTTCAGTCCCCACCACCATTCACAAGGAGAGGTTGCTTTGAGTGTGGAGATATGGGTCATGTCAAGAGGCATTCTCCCGCCTTTCAAGAGGTTCAGCTCAGCAGAAGAGTCATCCTACGACTTCAGCACCCGTTACTTTACCACCCGCCCAGCCAGCTCAGGGTGGAGCTCAGTCAGCTAGGGGTCACCCTAAAGGGGAAGGCTGATCAGGTGGCGTCTAGGCCTGATTCTATGCACTCCTTGCCAGACCAGATGATATTGCTTCAGACATAGTGATCGCAGGTATTGTCTTAGTATGTCACCAAGATTCTTCTATATTATTTGACTGTGGTTCCACCTATTCATATGTATCATTGTATTTTTCTTATTATCTAGATATGCCCTGTGAGTCTTTAGCTTTATCTGTTCATTTATTTACGCCGGTGGGCGATACTATTATTGTGGACCGTGTGTACCGATCGTGTGTAGTCACTATTGGGGGATTTGAGACTAGAGTTGATATTTTTCTCCTTAATATGGTCAATTTTGACATGATCTTGGATATGGATTGGTTGTCTCCATGTCATGCCATTTTGGATATCACGCTAAGATCGTGACGCTAGAAATACCGGGGGTGTCACAGATTGAGTGGCGAGGTTCTCTAGACTATGTTCCCAGTAGAATGATTTCATACTTGAAGGCCCAGCGGATGGTTAGGAAGGGGTTTTTATCTTATTTGGCCTTTGGGAGGGTTTTTGGTGCTGATACCGCTACTATTGATTATGTTCCGATGGTGTGAGATTTTCCAGATATATTTCCTGCACACCTGTCGGGTATGTCGCCCGACAGGGATATTGATTTTTGTATTGACTTGGTACCGGGCACTCAGCTCATTTCTATTCCTCCGTACCATATGGCACCAGCTGAGTTGAAGGAGCAGTTTCAGGAACTCCTTGATAAGGGGTTTATTAGGCCTAGTGTGTTGCCTCGGGGTGAACCGATTTTGTTTCTGAAGAATAAGGATGGTACCATGCACATGTGCATTGATTATAGGCAGTTGAACAAAGTCACAATCAAGAACAAGTATCCTTTGTCGCATATTAATGATCTGTTTGACCAGTTTTAGGGAGCGAGGGTGTTCTCCAAGATTGATTTGAGGTCTGGGTATCACCAACTGAAGATTCGAGACTCGAATATTCTTAAGACAGCATTTAGGACCTGGTATGATTATTATGAGTTCCTTGTGATGTCTTTTGGGATGACCAACACCCCAGCAAAATTCATGCATCTGATGAACAGTGTGTTTCAGGCTTACCTCGACTCGTTTGTTATAGCATTCATTGATGATATCCCGGTATACTCTCGTAGCCAGGAGGAGCATGCCCAGCATTTGAGGATTGTGTTGTAGCAGTTGAGGGAGTAGAAGCTTTATTCCAAGTTCTCTAAGTGTGAGTTCTGGCTCAGTTCAGTGGCATTCTTGGGGCACGTGGTGTCTAGTGAGGGGATTCAGGTGCATCCGAAGAAGATAGAGGCAGTTTAGAGTTGGCCCAGACCATCCTTAGCTACGGAGATTCGGAACTTTCTTGGTTTGGCTGGTTATTATCATTGCTTCGTGTAGGGTTTCTCGTTTGTTGCATCGCCCTTGACCAAATTGACCCAAAAGTGTGCTCCTTTCAGGTGGTCAGATGAGTGTGAGGAGAGCTTTCAGAAGCTCAAGATTGCCTTGACCACAACTCCAGTTCAAGTTTTAACTTTAGCTTCTGGTTCTTATACATTGTATTATGATTCTTATCGGATCGGTATTGGGTGTGTTTTGATGCAGGAGGGTAGAGTTATTGCTTATGTTTTGCGCCAGTTAAAGCCTCATTAGAAGAACTACCTTGTTCATGATTTGAAGTTGGCTGCCATTGTTCATGCATTGAAGATTTGGAGGCACTGTCTCTATAGTGTGTCTTGGGAGGTATTTACATATCATCGGAGCCTCCAGCACTTGTTCAAACATAAGAATTTAAACTTGAGGCAGCGGAGATGGTTGGAGCTACTAAAGGACTATGATATTACTATTTTGTATCATCCGGGGAAGGCCAATGTGGTGACCGATGCCTTGAGTAGGAAGGCAGAGAGTATGGGTAGCCTTGCATTCATTCCTGTTAGTGAGAGACCTCTTGCAGTTGATGTTCAGGCCTTGGCCAACTAGTTCATGAGATTAGATGTATCGGACCCCAGTCGGGTTCTAGCTTGTGTGATTTCTCAGTCTTCGTTATTTGATCGCATCAGAGAGCACCAGTATGATGATCCTCATTTGCTTGCCTTTAAGGACAAGGTTCAGCATGATGATGCCATAGATGTTACTATTGGAGATGATGGGGTGTTTAGGATTCAAGGATGGATATGTTGCCCAATGTGGATGGGCTACACGAGTTGATTCTTGAGGAGGCCCACAGCTTACGATATTCCATTCATCCGGGTGTGTCACACCCCCTTTTTCTAAGGCGAAATCGGGTTCATGACATTTGGGAGGACAACTCGTTCCCTCTTGGGAATTGGGTTTTTTGGGTTGAAGAGTCGCCACCTAATGATTAAAGTGCATTAGGACACTAAAGAAGAGTTCGAGTTGGAAAACCAGAGTTCGGGTAAGGGCTAGAAATTATCTCGAGGGAAAGGTAAGAAGCACCCCCCAAGATCCACTAGTGTGGTTCCCGGCCATATAACAATTGTGACTTTGAATAACAAGTAAGCAAACAGAAGTCTCAAGTAGAGAGGGGTTTTCACATAATATTGCAAGCAAGTTGAGAGTTTGACGAAAGTAAAGAAAGCAGAAATTTTAAAGAAATAGTTTGAGAATAAAATAAACAAATAAAGGAAAGGGGGTCCTAGGTTTACAAATAATATGGATCACATCAATGCAATACCCGATAATCACTCCTCAAAAGAGGGGCTACACATGGTATTAGCGCACTAGTTATCATATCCATATCTATCATTCCCACCCCGTTAAAGTATTAAAACGCAGAATAGTATCGTTTCTTATTGCATACTATTACCCGTCCCAATCCTATCAGTCCCGGAGGCATTTGAGACTACTAATCCCAAAGGGGAGGGAGTTGGGGCTTTTCAGAGTTTTAAAAGGATAAAAAGTCTAGGCGACAAACAAAACACATAAGCAATTAGGGGAAAAACAAATAGCAGTTAAGGATCAAACAAGCCTCCTCACTCAGAGGAGCAAATATATAACATGACATCAAATACTGGTTATGGTCTGAATTAAAGCGTTAGGACAGGCTGATTCATCACATATTTCTCAGATGAGGAGTCCGAATTAGCCTTGTTTGATTGTAGTTCATCAAAACTGACATAGTTAATTAATCACCTAATGGTTTACCTAGATGAGACCCATAGGCATGACATCTAACAATACTGATTTTAAAGAAAGGATTACTGGTTTTATAAACAAGAGTTCTGTAGATTGTAAACGATATTACTACTGATTTTAAACTCAGAGATAGAATAGCGAAACCGATTCAATTGATTACTCCTATAGGCATGATTTCTAAGCGTTATTGGTTTTTAAACGATTGCAAAAATGCAAAAGTTCTATAGGCATGATATCTAGAATGAAGTTGATTATTATTAAACCTATGATTGTTTGCCTAATGACATGTATATGCAGAAGTGCAGAAAACCTATGATCATGATTTCTATATGCAAAAGTGCAGAAACCTAGAGATAAGATTTCTATATGCAGAAATGCAGAAACCTAGATACAGGATTTCTATATGCAGAAACGCAAAAACCTAGATACAGGATTTCTATATACAGAAATGCAGAACTTATAGGCATAATTTCTAAGATGCAGAAATTTATAAGTAACCTATAGGCATGATATTTATGTGAATGCAGGAATCAGAAAATCCTATAGGCAAGTTATCTACCCCTTTGCATACATTCATCCCATCCCTTTCCACTAGCCATCCCCAATAGTTATTACAAATTATTACAGACCCGAATGACTCAGAAAAAAAAAGGTAAAAAATTACGTCAGAAGTTCCAGCTAAAATCGAACAGCCTAATTCAGAATCAAAGTCCAACAATATGAGATAAACCAACTTCCAGGATCAGATTTCCAAAAGCCTTTCTCATACTTGGGATGTGTCAAAGTTCCTAAGAGTCTCAAAAGGGCTCCGGACAGTGCTTACACCCCAAACACATTGCAGAATTAAGATCATAGTGCAGTGTGGAAGGGCCAACCCTCAGATGTCCAAGTTTAGAAGGAACTCAAGGTCCCAAAACAAGGGTCATAAGAGAGGGCAGAACTTAAGAGTCTAAGAGTAAGTGTAAGTGCATAGGAGGGAATCAAGGAAAGTCATGGCAGGCTGGTGGTCATGCCCAGCAATTGGGAATACTGCACATCCCTGACCAGCTTGTTAGCCAAATCTTAAGAGTTAGGATCCATTGTGGATCAGGTTATGACATGGACAGAAATTTGGATACTGCTAGGCCAAAAACCTTAACTCAAACACATAGAAGGAAATAGGGGGTAGGGATTCACAATAGAAACAGATGCAAAGAAAGGACATATGTAGTTTAATCACTGAACAACAATAGTAAAGTAGACAGGAATGATGAAGCTATGAAGTAAACACATAGGGGTGAGGCAGAAAATTAAACCAGAACATACCGGTTTCAGGGAAAACAAGTAAAACAGTTGAAAGAGCCAAGTTGTAAGCAAAGCAGTTCCAAAAAATCTCAAGCAAAGCAGAGTATTGAAAGAAGTATTAAATTCAAAGCAGTATTGTAAGTATTGAATTGAAAGTTTAAAGATTGGTAGTGTGAAGGTGTCGTGTATTGAACTCGAAGTGGTGTCAAAAGTGCAGAAGGGTAGTCCCTTTTATAGTGCAGAACACGAGTAAGCAAGATAAGGAAATAACTTTGAAATCAGTCGCATATGATCTTCCTTCAGTTAAGGGATTTGATTTCAAACGGGTAGAATACAATTGAGGAAAGAAATTTGATTAAAATCTTTTCATAGTAGCATAAAGGGGTAAAATACATAGAGTTTATTTAAGGCAAAAGTCCATTGGTACTTCGTTTGTAAAGAAAAAGGAAAGGGATCAATCAGACAACCCGTAAAATCAACATTACAGGCTTACTTCGAATGAACCAAGTCAGGAATAGGTAAAGAGGGTTCAATTAAAGGAAATCAGTAACAATCAGTCAGGACTTATTAATAGGAATTCGAAATCAATCAATTAGTTGGTAAAGACCTATTGAAAGAAGAGTTCTCATATATAAAAGCACATAAACATATGAATCAAGAAGTTTATTTAGAAGAGAATTTAATCAAAGAGAGGTTCAGAATCACAAGCAAGAAAGGCTGCAAGTCCCGTTTGTAGACTCACAATGAGTCTGAGAGTCCAGGGTCCCAAAGCGGAACCCTAATTCAAACACAAAAATCAAAATTGCCAAAGGACACCCTAAATAGTGGGGTTTTAAGATGAATCAGACAATAGAGATGAGAAGGCAAGCCACTCGATAGAGGCTCAGAAGTCTTTTCCAAAGACTTATGAGAAACAAACAGACACTATACACAGTTAAGAGCATGGAGAACATGTTTTGAGAAAAACTCAGAACTTAAACAAGTTTAGAAGAAAAAGTGATACAAACTTAGGCAAAAACAGATGAATCATGCTTAGTAAGAACACAAACATAGTCCAGTAAAGCCAACAACATCAAAGAACTCACAGTAAACACATATAGTAGAAGAGTAAGGAAAACATAAAACGGATTAACATGTGAGTACAGGAGTAATATGTATAGTAGAAAAAGGAAGTAGAAGAACAGTACATGCGTAGTAAAATAAGTCATACGAGCATAACATAGACAAACACACATAAAGAAAGAACAAAAAGAATGAGAAAGATGCTTTTGAAAAACCTTTCAGAAACCCTAAATCGAAATTAAACGATTTTGAAAAGAGAATTTGGGGAAAACCTTTAAAAAGTTCAATAGAACACAGACATTTTCCAGATCTAAGAAAATAAGCAAGTAAAGAACCTCGAACAGCTTAGGGTTTCAGAGAAAACCCTAGAAATGAGAAAGGTCTTGAGGAAAGTCAGATCCTGAGTCGAAAAGACTCATATTGCTTGAACATACCAGGGTAATGGCCGGAGAAGCCATAGATCTACAGATCTGAAAAGGATCTGAAGAGAGCCATTGAAGCCGGGCTTCAAAACCTTGAATATTTTAGGTCTGATGGTGAGAAAGGATGAGTACAGACCATCCATGGCTGGAGACGCCATGGATTCCGGTGGAAACATGGTGAGATAAGAAGAGAGACGATTAGGGTTTCGGAGAGGCTCGAGAGGATTTGAGAGACGAAGGGGTTCAAGGGCGGTGTCCTAGGTGAAATGAATTAGGTCAAGGGGGTTTGGGAATTAAAAAGGAAAGGGTGAATTACAATGATCAACGGCCTGGATCAAAGGGGAGCCGGGTGGATTTTTTTAATCGGGTCAGGGGTTGGGTAATTTGGGGATTGGACTAGTTTAATTTGGGGGCATAATTGGGTCAGATTGAGGGCCAAAATTGAGAGGTGAAAGGGCTTTAATTGAAATAGAAATGGGCTAAGTGTTAAATAGCCTATTTTCCCTTTTTATTTTATAAAAATAGAAATAATAATTTTAAAAGTAAATTAAAAATACTGAGCCAACAAATACTATATAAATATTAATTTAAAAATACTGAAAATAATCTTATAATTATAAAATGCTACTAATCGTGAAATAGGCTATAATTGCAATTACATGCAATTTAGCTTAAAAATACCAAATAGATTTGTAAAAAATATACAAAAATTAAATTAATTATATTTTGGTGTAAATATGAGAATAAAATAATTTATTCACCAAAATGATAATCTTGGGAATAATTATTGGATTTTGTACTGCTAAAAATAGACAATAAATTGATTTTAAAATTTTACAAATTAGGAAAAAATATCAAAACTCTTGGGCATGCTTATATATGTATGTACATACTATTTTGAAAGTATTTTGTATATAAAAATACATAGGGAAAAATTGGGTATCAACAGGGTGCCCCGAAGATGTACCAGGACCTGAGGCAACACTATTGGTGGAGGAGAATAAAGAAGGATATAGTTGGGTTTGTAGCTCGGTGTCTTAACTGTTAGGAAGTAAAATATGAGAATCAGAGACCGGATGGATTTCTTTAGAGGATAGATATCCTAGAGTAGAAGCGTGAGCGGATCATCATGGATTTCGT
Organism: Nicotiana sylvestris; assembly: GCF_000393655.2. Classification (NCBI taxonomy): domain Eukaryota; kingdom Viridiplantae; phylum Streptophyta; class Magnoliopsida; order Solanales; family Solanaceae; genus Nicotiana; species Nicotiana sylvestris. The sequence continues at coordinate 67,514,964 of NC_091066.1, forward strand.
AGTTGGGCTTCCACGGACTTCGAGGAAGTTCGATACTATTTGGGTGATTGTGGATCAACTGACCAAGTTCGTGCACTTCATTTTAGTTGGTACTACTTATTCTTCATATCGGTTAGCTAAGATTTCCATCCGAGAGATTGTTCGCTTTCACAGTGTGCCGATTTTCATCATTTCAGATAGAGGTACGCAGTTTACATTGCAGTTTTGGAAAGCCGTGCAGTAGGAGTTATGCACTCAGGTTGAGTTGAGAACAGCATTTCACCCTTAGACGGACGGATAGTCTGAGTGCACTATTTAGATATTGGAGGACATGCTACTCGTTTGTGTCATTGATTTCGAGGGTTCTAGGGACTAGTTTCTACCGCTCGCAGAGTTTTCTTACAATAACAGCTATCAGTCGAGCATTCAGATGGCTCTGTATGGGGCTTTATATGGAGGCGGTGTAGATCTCCAGTGGGTTGGTTTGAGCCGGGTGAGGTTAGTCTATTGGGCACTAACTTGGTTCAAGATTCTTTAGACAAGGTTAAATTGATTCAGGAGCGGCTTCGCACAGTGCAGTCTAGACAGAAGAGTTGTTGCGATAGGAAGGTCTGTGATGTTGCTTACATGGCTGGGAAGAAGGTTTTGCTGAAGCTTTCACCCATGAAGGGTGTTATGAGGTTCGGGAAGAAGGGCAAGTTGAGCCCTCAGTTCATTGGGCCTTTTGAGGTACTTCACAATATTGGGGAGGTGGCTTACAAGCTTGCTTTGCCACCTAGCATGAAGAGTGTGCATCCAGTATTTCATATTTCTATGCTCCGGAAGTATGTCGGTGTTCTGTCTCATGTTTTGGATTTTAGTATGGTACAGTTGGATGGTGATTTGACTTATGATGTGGATCTAATGGCCATTTTGGATCGGCAGGTTCAAAAGTTAAGGTCAAAGGATATAACTTTAATGAAGGTGTAGTGAAGAAGTCAGTTAATTGAGGAGGCTACTCGGGAGACAGAACAGGAGATGCGGAGCAGATATCCACACCTATTTGTGACTCCAGATATGTTTCTAGACCCGTTCGAGAATGAACGTTTGTTTAAGAGGGGGAGGATGTAATGACCACGCCAGTCATTTTAAGTGTTGTGGCCCCATTCCCCCATTTAATATTCTTTTTGTGCTCTACAGTTATTATATGACTTACCGGGTTAAGTGGTTCGGGTCTAGAGAGATTTCGGAGTGAATTGAGACACTTAGTCTCAGAATGAAAATTTTAAGTTGGAAAAGTTGATCGGATGTTGATTTATGTGTAAATGACTCCGTAATGGAGTTTTGATGGTTTTGTTAGCTCCGTTAGGTGATTTTGGACTTAGGAGCGTGTCTGAATTGTGATTTGCAGATTCGTAGTAGAATTAAGCTTGAAATGGCGAAAGTTGGAGTTTTGAAATGTTTGACTGTGAGTGGACTTTTTGATATCAGGTTCGGATTGGATTTCCAGAAGTTGGAGTAGGTTCTTGGTGTTATTTGTGACTTGTGTGCAAAATTTGAGGTCAATCGGACGTGATTTGATAGGTTTCGACGTTGTTTGTAGAATTTGGGAATTTCAAAGTTCATTAGGATTGAATTAGGGTGCAATTCGTGTTGTTTTTTATGTTGTTTGAGGTGATTTGAAGGCTCGACTAAGTATATATGATGTTTTGGGACTTGATGGTATGTTTGGTTGAGGTCCCGCGGGCCTCGGGTTGATTACGGGTGGTTAACGGACTTGGAATTGAATTAGAGAAGCAGTTGAAGTTTTTGTTTCTACTAGTGTAATCGCACCTACGGAGGGGGAAACGCAGGTGCGAGCTCGCAGATGCGGAGAAGGCAACGTAGATGTGTAGTTTGAGGTGAAGCAATAGATGGTCACATGTGCAATGGTTTTCCCACACCTGCGTAACTATAGATGCGGCTGAAGGACTGCAGAAGCAGAGTTGGCTTGTAGAGTTGGGCTCCGTAGAAGCGGAGATCTTTCTCACAGAAGCGAGTCCGCAGGAGCGGAAGTTTGGATACAGGTGCGGAGTTAGCAATAGAAGCGGGCTCTGAGGTGCACGTGCGAGGCCGCAGAAGCAGCTAACTGAGCGCAGAAGCGGTTTGACTGGACAGAACCTATATAAGCGAAGGTTCCGAAATTTTCACCATTTCTAACATTTGAGCTCGGATTTTTGAGAGTTTTGAGAGGATTTTCAAGGGGATTCTTAAGGTAAGTTCCTTGTGTTCATTTTTCTTCAATAATTATGTTTCCCCACTGATTTTTCACCTAGTTGGTGTGTTTTTTAGGTGAAGTTTGGGGGTTTGACGCTAGGAATTTAGAGAATTCATTTTGGGGTTTAAGTGGCAATTTTGATGTCGGATTTTATTAAATTTGTTATGGTTATACTCATGATCGAGAGTGACTTATGTTGGATTTCGAGACGTGGGTCTGGGGTCCGAGTTTGAGCTGATTTCGGATTTTTGAGTTATAACTTCATAATTTCTTGTAGAATTAATTCCTTTAGCCCGTATTAATTATATTGTACTGCTCGTGGCTAGATTCAGGATGTTTAGAGGCCGATTTGAGAGGCAAAGGCATGTTGGAGTAGAGTTTTTGCTCGAATGAGGTAAGTAACACTTTCAAACTTGGTTTTGAGGGTTCGAAACCCCAAATTATATGTATGTGATTGGTGTTGAGGTGACGCACATACCAAGTGATGGGCGTACGGGCATGCATCGTGAGAATTGTGACCTGGTCGATTCCATGGCACTGTATAGTGATTCTAACTTGTTGATATCCGTGTTTTCACCATGTGATAAAGTAATTGAGCTGTCAATCATGCTAGAGATCATGTTTAGGTTATATGCTGGTACTGTTGGGACCTATAGTGGTCGTTTCTTGTTGTTGACTTACTGATTTCATTGATATTTTGTACTCAGTCATATTTACTCATTGCATATCATACCTCAGTCTCTGTTGTTATTTATTGATACATCATATCATTATGTCCGGGCTAGTTTCATGACATTATGAGCTCATGAGAGAGATTGGAGAAATTGATGACTGAGTGAAGCTGAGAGCCTGATTATGAGTGACATTTATGGGATCGGGTTGCACGCTGCAGCATTTATACTGATTTATGATAGCGCTTTGGCTGAAAAAGCCCCTCCGGAGTCTGCATACACCCTAGTGTGTGCGGTTAATTATATTGAGGGATGAATCTTCCCTGGACATGGATCTTGTCCGAAGCATTATATACCTGGAGATGAAAATTCTCCATAGGCTGGATTGGCCCTACTCGGTAATGGGTGACTGATGGTCAGTAATGTATATATTCCGGAATGGATCTTCCCTAGGCCGTATAGGCCATATACAATACCGAGTAATTGAGCATTTGAGAGTGTGAGCACATGAGGTTATCAGCATGGTGCATGACATAAGGCATGTGCATTGGCATATAGAAGTAGAGGAGTTATATTCTTCATATCATTCAGATTTGATCTATTTTACTGTTTTGAGTTATCTATTGAACTTGAAAGCATGCCTATGTTTCTGCAATGTTATTTCTATATTGAACTGTGCCGGTTGAGTTTGTCACTATCTTTCAGTCCAAAAGTTGGATTTGTTACGTATTGAGTTAGTTGTACTCATGCTACACTCTGCACCTCGTTTACAGATCCAAGTGCTTCCGGTCACAGCGGCTGCTGAGTGAGGAGACATGATATTGGGAGACTATCGAGGCAGCTGCATGACATTCGCATGCCTTGACTCTCCTTTATTATCTTTATCTGTATTTCAGTTCTTATTCTTTAGACATTGTGGTAGATTGTATTCCAGTATAAATGCTCATGTACTCGGTGACACCCCGATTTTGAGAGAGATTTGTATTGTGTTGCAGGTTTATTTCTGTTTTAAAAAGTTTTTTTTCTTAAATATTAGTTGCTTCCATATATATTTTTAAAGCTTTTACTGCGTTTGAAATAGTTGAGTAGTGGCTTACCTCGTTCCACGATAGGTTCCATCACGACGGATGATTTTGGATCGTGACAGAAAAGCTATCTATTGTATATAAATGGTGAAGATGACCGGTAAGAGGAGAATGTAAGAGAGGAAAGAAGAAATCGGGGGAAAATTAATATGGATAGATATGTATCGGTAAGAGAGAATCTCAATAGAAATATATTAAAATATATTTTAGTGAGATAATCTCAAAAGAAATATATTAAGGATACAAAAAGTTGTAGCTCTTAGAATAAATTATACTTATATAATTTTCTAAAAGTTATTATAACTAATTTAAATAAATTTTAAATAAATTGTATTCAGTATAAATTCCTCCTTTATTTTTCGAAATTATGGAAACACAAACCAACCGATATAATCTTGTTTGTGCCTGTACCTCCTTCAAGCTTAACATATTTTATTATTGTGGTTTCTAAGCTGAACCAAAATGTCCTTCCATCTTCAGCCAATAGCCCAATATGCTTTTTTTTTTTTTGGAAACTTACACAAATGTCCCAAATAGGTCTCAACTTAACCAACCTCTAACCATTAGTCATAGACTTACCAAAACTAACCAAACACATAAAAATTGAAAACCCAAATAACAAGGTTATTTCTCTCAAAGAATCACATGCAAAAAATCACCTTCCATATTTTTAAGCGTGATTAACAACATTAGATGCAAGACGGAAAGAGAATTTCATGAATGAGGTAGAAAATAAGGTGATGAAATACAAAAAACAATATACAATATTCAAAAAATCTAAGCAAAAAAAAGGAACTTTTTCAATGGGTATAGTTGAAATTCATTGAAAATATAGATAAGTCAATATACAAAATTTGAAGAAAATTGGAGGTGATTTGGACTGGTTTTGTATCAAAATTCATAATTAAATCTAGTTCAAAAAATTCTTTTGCGATACATGTTTCACGCATGTATCTCCCACACAGGCATACATGGATATACATGTGATACACAATTGATACAAATATGATACATATGTGATATACAAATGATACATAATGTGATACACATATTTTTTTTTTCGTGTTCAGTTTTTACTTCGAATTTTCAATTCAAACCACCTCAAAACTTCACCAAATCATCTCAAGATTCAAGCTACTTAAGATGTACTCAATCTATTCTAATAACACCCACTCAAAAGAAAGCAGAATTTTGATATTTTTTGCTACAAATAGCTAATTGGCTAATATTTATAATATTTTATGAATTGGCCAATTTTTATAATGAGATACTTATAAATGGATATAGCTGGTAGTTTCGCTTTTTTCTGGTTCCTTACCTTTTTTGAGAACCCAAAACGCCGCTTTTATGTGTGCAGCAAATATAAGGGTATTTTCATACATACATACATACATATATATATATATATATATATATATATATATATATATATATATATATATATATATATATATATATATATATATAGGGTCACTATTAAAGTTATACCCGTATTATAAAATTTTTGTAAAATATACCCCCTCGAATCTGAAGTAGTTCAATCTTTTCAATGCAACTTCAGAAATCAAATCTGAAATTCTTCTATCTTTCAAATGCAACTTCAGAAATTCAAATTTTAAGTAGTTCAATCTCTTCAATGCAATTTCAGAAATCAAATATGAAGTTCTTGTATCTTTCAAATGCAACTTCAGAAATTTGAGCTTAAGTAGTTCAATCTTTTCAATGCAATTTTAAATTTTGAAACTTAAGTTCTGAAAGATAAACTTATTTTTCAAACTTCTACAATCCAACACATGATTCAACACCTAAAATCTACTCCAAATGAGCTCTAATTTAAAATACAATTTTCAAATACAGTCAGACCTCTATGTAACAGCATCCCTATATTGCAACATTTTACTATAAAAGCCAAGCTTTTTTCGGAACCAATTTTCATGTTATGTTATAATATATGTTCTTTATAATAACATTTCGCTATAACGTCCAAAAATATTCGGAACAAACGATAATATTATAGAGAAATTTGACTGTATCATAAAGAATAAACATCAATCATCAAATTGTTAAAACAATAACCAATTAATAAACCCATTTTCTTGAGAGAGTAGAATTATTTTTTTTAAGTATTTGAGCACTCTATTTGAGAAACATTTTCATCTATCATTAAAGAAACAATCTGTAGTTGATAATCATTTAAAAAAATTCTTTTGGAATAAACAAATGATTTAAATATTATTACAGAACTATTACTTAAGTTCATAAATTATTATTAAAATATTAAAAGCATGACAAAATTATCCCAAACGAAGAAAAGAGATTGTAGGAAGAAAAGGAAGAAGAGATTAAGGGTCCATTTGGCCATAAATGTTTTTAGGTATTTTACCTACAAACACAATTAAATAATTATATTCCTAGCAAAAAGCTTTAAACCCTTACCTACAATTACGCATCTAAAATGTTCATTTCCTTAAATATAAAACCAAAGGATTTCAGTTTTCCATCAAATAATGGAATTATTGTTAATTATGGTTTTATTGGTACTTTCTCTCTATTTCAGTTACGATAGCGTTTTATTTGGTGGTATAAATGTGAATGCTTGTATAATAGTGCATACTTCGATGAATAAGTAATCTTTATAATATTTACCTATTGTAAATATTATATAATTTGTATAATACATTAATATTTATTTATTTAATAAGTATATTATTAGTATAAAATATTATTTATTTGGATATACATAGTACATAATTCTTTTTCTCAATATGAAAAATATATACGACGTATATTCAGAATATTAAATTTTATAATATAAAATATACCACATGTTTATTGTATAAATATTATTTATTTAGAGAACATTGTAGTTGTTTAAATATTATATAGTATTACAATTATATATAAAGTATAAAAATAACTCATGAATGCTTCACATTTAAAGCCTTTCATTGTATATAGTGATTGAATTTTGTGGTAGGGAGAGAAACTAGTGAAAAGGAAGAGAAAACCATGGCGTAAAAGATTTTTAAATTTATTATGATAAATTTATATTAAAAAAATAACATAAATCGTTAAATTTATTCTAGAAAAATACGATAAATATGTAACTATTATATTCAAATATAATAGAATATAAAATTATTAAATAAATAAACATGTGGTTGTAAATGCATATTTACTGAATTTAACTTATATTACTTCATACACGCTTATAGGTCTAAATGTCCAAATATTAAAAACCTTAAAACTTTGTGGTTTAAGGTAGACTTCAATTTTTCAGACCTAATTGAGATTCCAGCAGTTAGAAGAGCTGGTGGTCTAGTTACCATGTGGATGGAGACCATGGTGGTAGTGGAACGTGTTAGGCAAACTGATCAAGAGATGCATGCCCTAGTCTAGGTACTTCCCAATCATAACCCTTCGCTTTTTAGTGTCATCTACGCAAGTACTTATGTAACTAATAGAATAACTCTATGGAAAAATCTTAGGTCTATATTTGACAATTACAAAGGGCCTTGGTTTATAGGTGATGACTTTAATGATGTACTGACTCAGGATGAAAAATGGGGAGGCAGGTATATTAATAATAATAGGACTTCGAGGTTCTAGTCTTGTATTAACTACTGTAATTTAATTGATCCAGATTTCAAGGGTTGTCATTACACGTGGTCTAACCATAGAAATATGAGGCATGGACTTATCTTAAAAAGACTAGATCGATGTCTTGCCAATGAAGCCTGGCTAGAATCATACCCCTTAGTAACCATAATCCACCTCCCAAAAACTTACTCCAACCATAATCCGCTCTTAATCAGGCTAACAAATCCCATTTCGGGTAACACTAACAAACCCTTTAGGCTAGAAAAATATTGGCTAAGCCACCCAAAATTTAGTAAGGTGGTTAAACAAAGTTGGGATAATAGGAATTTCAGTGACACACTCAACTTTTTCCAAACTAATATTAAAGAATGGAGTGCCCAAAATTTTTGAGATATTTTTGCAAATAAAAAAAGAATACTGGCCAGGCTAAGGGGAATCCAAAACTCACCTAGTTATACTACTAGCACGTTCCTTAGAAATTTGGAACAAACTTTATTCATAGAGTATAATAATACTCTTCGCCTTGAGGAGGACCATTGGAAGATTAGATCCCGTATTAATTGACTCAATAAGAGTGATGCCAATACAAAATTCTTTCATATTTCTATCCTCAATAGGCGTAGGCGCAACAACATTTTCTTTTTTAAAGATAACGATGGGAATTGGATAACCGATCATCACAAAATTATTGGTCACACTCACCAATATTTCCAAAATGTGTTCACAACCAATAATACTCAATCAGACTGGAAAGCTATCAAAAATGCACATACTAACTTTGCCGACATCGACATCTTCTCACTTGATAGGCCATTGGACACCCAAGAAATCATCTCTACTATCTATTCTTTCAAGTCATACAAGGCCCCAGGTCCTGATGGCATACACCCCATTTTCTACCAAAGACATTGGAATATCGTGGGTCCCTCAATTATCCAACTATGCAAGGAAATATTTGCCAGCACCAAAATCCTGACAAAATGAATCACACTTTATTGTGTCTTATTCCCAAATTCAAACGTGCAAATAACCTCAAAATATTTCGCCAATAGGCCTCTGCAATACTACATATAAAATAATCATCAAAATAATTATTAACCGCATTACACGTTTTCTAAATGAACTCATCAGCCCATGCCAATCTAGCTTCTTAAAAGGAAGGAGAGCCTGTGATAATGCTATTATTATTCAAGAAGTCGTTAACCAACTTAAAAAAAGAAAATGGGTGAAAGGGCAACTAATAATCAAAATTGATCTAGAAAAAGCTTTCGACAGATTAGAATGGTCTTTTGTCTACAAGGCTTTAACCTTCTTTAAATTCCCACCAAAGATCACTGACCTAATCATGAACTGCCTCTCCACAACCAAGATAACTGTCTTGGTGAATGGTGCACAAACCAATTTCTTTGAGCCCACGAGGGGTATCAGACAAGGGGATCCTTTATCTCCATATTTATTCATATTATGCATGGAATTGCTGTCTGTATACACCAACCACCAAGTTGACCTAACTCTGTGGGAGCCCATTAGAATTGGGACCAAAGGACCTCAATTGTCACACTTATTTTATGTAGATGACCTGACATTTATGGCACATGTCAATGAAAAATCCATCAATACCATACACCACTCTTTAGCCACTTTTTGTTCTCTATCTAACCAAAAATAAATAACACCAAATTCAAAATCCTCTTTTCAAGTAACTGCTCACTTGCCATCAAGGATTATGCAATTGATTTATTCAATATTTATCCAATAACTCAATTTGGTAAGTATTTGGGATTCCATATTCTCAATAACAAACCAAAACCTTCCGACTTCCAATTTGTAATTGATAATATGCGTAACAAACTTTCAAATTGGAAAACAAATTTCCTAACTCTCGCGGGCTGCACAATTCTAGCAAAGGTTGCCCTTAATGCCATTCCAAATCATATCATGCAATATATATATCCCTTCCAAAAAACATTCTACATCAAATTGATAAAATCCAGCATGACTTTATTTGGGGTACAACTCCTCACAAAAAAAGGATCCACTACATCTCATGGGATGTTGTAACCCTTCCTAAAAAACTAGGAGGGTTGGGAATCCCTAAAGCAACCCACAAAAATCAAGACATACTAGCAGAACTAGCATGGAGATTATTCATCAACCCGTCGACAGTGTGGGCAAACACCCTTATCCAAAAGTATAGTCCTAGATCAAATGCCAAAACCCCTTCCTTCATTTGGCAAAATGTTTTGAGAGGGTGGGAAATCATTGCCAAAGGAATAGCATGGGATGTTGGCAATGGGAAATCCATCAACTTCTACTTTGGAAGCTGGACTCCAAGCACCCCAAATATCCGCTCTTCCATTCAAGGTCCTCTTAAAAAAATGATAGCAACTTAACACTCGCTCAGGTTTGGAGAAATGACCAGTGGAACTGGTCACAAATCTCCTTTGAACTCCCAGAGAATATTAAAAATGATATCTCTTCCATCTCTCTTTCAACAAGCCCAATGGCTATAGACACCCTCATTTGGTCGCTCAACATAAATGGCACCTTCTCCACCCATTTAGTCTACACACTACTTCATCAACACCTCCAAATTGGCACTGAATATGATTGGATTTGGAAACTCCATACCCTTTACATGATCAAATTTTTCCTCTAGCAATGCTATAAAAATAGACTCCCCACCAAGTCTTACATTCACCAAATTGGAGTCACTAACGACAATATATGCCCGATATGTAGAGAAGCAGAAGAAACCATCACCCATATATTCTTCCAATGCACAGTTGCACACACATTCTGGAACAGTAGGGGAATCGACACTAATGCTCTCCCCAATAACAAACACTGGTTGTTATCAATCAAAGACCTCCCAATACCCACTACCTATAACTATATAACATGGGATGTCGTATTCTCATTTGCAATTTGGCACCTTTGGTTAAATAGAAACAATAACTGCTTCCACAACCTCTCTAAACCTCTTAATTACCAAATGGTTAACATACAGAACATCGAATTTAAACTACTAGCTTGTAAATACACGAGCCCCACACACAAAAATACTATCCACATCAAATGGTACCCACCACCACCCCAAACATATAAACTAAATATAGATGCTTCCTTCTTGGGTAACCATAATCTAGGAGGTATTGGGGGCCTTATAAGAAATACTCAAGGCAACATGATAGTAGGATTTACTAAAGCAATCAAAGCTTACAACCCTACGCATGCAGAGTTACTAGCACTTCATGCAGGGGTAAAGCCTGCAAATGACAAAGAGTTAGCTCCCCTGGAGATTGAAACTGATTCGACGGATATAATCCAACTACTTGAGCACAATAGTTTCCCTGCCTACACTAACACTATCATTGAATGCAAGTGCTTGTTGAAGAAATTGGGGAATCTAGTGGTCCGACATAATTTCCACGAAGGAAACAAGGTGGCACACTTTTTGAGTAAATTGGGCTCCAAACAACAACCTACCTCTACTATAAATATTTTCAACTCCCCACCAGACCCGGTCAAGAGGACGATCCAAGAAGACAAAAATGCAACATCTACTACTAGGCTCTTATCAAGTTCCATATTTAACAAACTAGCAATGTTTGGAAACCTAAGCGTTATTCCTATTATTAGTACTAATGATGTAATGCCACTGTAGTTATTATTAATAATATTATCCACTTCTCAAAAAAAAAAAGAAACCTTAAAACTTAAAGAAAAAAAATACTAAAATTCCTATTGTGCAACCTCGTTAAAGAGGGGATTATTTTTTAGATATTCATTTTTCAGAATCATTAATATATGTGGGTAAGTATTATTTATGGAAGAGAAGAAAAAATTATGAAAGATGGAGGGAAAAGGAAATGTAATAAAAGTATAGTGATGTAGAGAGATCCCTTAGTTAATGAGTAACTAACATGAAAATGCTAAAAAGGTAAAAAAATGTGCCAGTGTTGGACTAAATAAAGATTATTATCATTTATAAGAATAATTTTTAAAAAGGGAGCAATTATGTAAAAATCAAAACTTTTGTTTTGTTGACCTTTTTCGTTTTTTTTTTCAAAATCAGTATTTGGTGATGGAATTTTAAATTTTCCTCTTGAAGATGAATTTCAGAATTTCTCAAAAATTTAAAACACTTCTAAAAGCTATTTTCAAAGAGCATTCACAAAACTTTAAAAATAACCCAAAATTATTTTCATATTCAAACACACTTAAAAAATTTTCCCATTTTTTGCGAAATTTTACCATTCTTATATCGAAATGCCCACTAAATTACTTAAAAAATACAACTGATATCTGTTTACCTGAGTCGTACTCGTATACGACTGGACTTCAAAACACCTTGGAACCTTCTCCCGCGATTAAGAAAACTACCGGTCCTGATCTCTCCACGTCATCACACCAACTACATCAACTCCCTACACCCTTCCACATAATCGCCAAATACTCCAAGCTCACCGAAACCACCTCTTCCCCTCTCTTGTAAAATTTCACATATAAATACCAAAACATCTCGTCCTGTCCCTTTCTTCTTCAAAAAACACCTTTTAACAATCTGAGAAACTTCAATTTCCCTCCCCAAAAGTTTCTTTATGGATACACTGGTCCTCCATTCAAACAAGTGTAGTTCCTCTGTTCCCTTAAATCAATTTCTGCCCTTTGATATCTTTCCCTCAGTTGATTTTCATCGTTTGACTTTTAGTCAACTCTGTTTTTGCTTTTGACCTTAATTTCACCATGGGAAGAAGTAAGTTCTGCTTCTAATTAGTGAAATCATACTTGTAATTCGGCTAAAATTGATATTTAATTTTCTGTTTTTTTAATAAAATTTTTACAGAGAGTTCGCAAAGGAAGAATGCTGTGATGTTGGATAGTGATGACGCTGATAGCGCGAGTTCATTGTCAATTTCTCGGTCAGATATGATAGTGTCAGGTGTAGAGGTGGTTCAAATTGACAAGGAGACTTTGCTTGATCAATGTGTCGATGCCCTTTATGAGAAAAGGTTTTTTCCAATGCGTTACGCTACATAATATTTTAATGTTGCACGTTAAAACAAATTGGAGTAAGTAATAAACTTAAGTCATGTCATCATCGTACCAAAAAATGGATTAATATTGCATGGTGAATAAATAAAATGGACCATCAAATATAAGGTTGCATGAACATAATTTTAACAGCTTTAAAATTGTTTGAATTAATTCAACTATGTAGATTTGAATTTTGATGTGATGTTTTATTTATTACATTTAACCCTTGTTTTAATATTTTCTTTTTGTGTTCATATAATGTATATAAGCTAAATTAACCTATTAACTTCCATATATAGTCAAATACCTGGGGAAGTTCTTGTTTTTCAGTTTCAAAATTGTTTTATTATCATAGCTAATACCAATATGGTAAATATTTGTCAAATTGGCATTTAAAATCTAAGTCTAGTTAAACTTCTTTATTATATAAAATAGAAATGGTACAGAGGGCTATTAGCTTTTGGGAAAACATAGTGGACCGTAGAGTTTTCCATGGAAATGTTCTTTCTTTCTTTGACATTGTTTTTTCTTTTTGGTACCACCTTTTTAAAAGGTTTAATATTAAGTGAGGTAAGCTTGGGGGAATGTTCTTATGAGAAGCTTTTTATGATTTGTGTTTGGATTGGATTGATTTATCAAAGAAAATAAAAATAAAATATTATTGCAAACCATCACTTTTCGAGAATGAACTTTGTAAAACAATCATCCAAACTTACATTTATTAGTTCTAGCTACAATTGATAAGTTATAGCTATATTCCTAAGTAAGATGTGCATTATATTAATTTTTAATTTTGAGATAAATTAATATGAAAGTACTAAAAGGTAAGTAATCATATATCTTTGAAAAACACATAGGTAAAAAAAATCATATTGAAAAGATAAGTACGTGAAAATTAAAAGGAAGATTGTTGATCCTTTTTTTTGGGGGGGATGGAAAAGCTAATAAACATGTTTTGGTTTGCTTTAGTTGTCAAAAGATATTTTGGTTTGAATTCTGGAAGCTAGAAACTGAACGCCAGTGAATGGTTAAATCATCAATCACTGGACTATATAATGTACTTTATTTGCTAGTTTACGGGCGGGCATCTTATCAGAGGTTTCTAATATACGCTTGTGTGATTCTTGTTGAAGCATATACGATTTTAAAGCGAATTCCCCATTCGTTAGGTAGAAACGATCACCAAGATGTTGTTCCTGTTGCCAAATGTATATAGTGTGAATGAGTCACAACTAATATACCAAAAATTATGACATCCACCAAATAATAAATAAGGCAATAAAACAACAATAAAATGAACACCAGAATTTACGAGGTTCGGCCAATTTTGCCTACTTCCTCGGACACAACCAATATTTTATTCCACTCCAAAAATACAAGTAAAATAATACTAAAGAGAGAAGATACAGATGCCTTAAGAAGATGAGAAGGCAAATGAGATGTGTTTTTAAATCCTAAACATTAGGCCTTCTTTTATAGAGAGAAATTCTCCCCAAATTAAGTCTCCCACCGACGTGGGAGTTTGCCATTTTCAACAAATCTCCACCTTGGCAAAATTCCACATCTTCAATTTTCTCTCGGTAACAAATTTTGGTTGTGTCTTCATCTTCAATCTTCAGTGTTCAACAATGTTGATCAAATCCAAACAATGTTGAAACTTGACCGCAGTCACCACTTTTGTCAGCATATCAGCAGGATTCTCTGTAGTATGAATTTTCTTCACCGTGACTCCACCTTCTTCTATGATTTCTCGTACGAAATGATAACGAACATCAATGTGCTCCGTCCTTGCATGATAAACTTGGTTCTTCGCTAATTGAATAACACTTTGACTATCACAAAAAATTGTGATACTTTTTTGTTCAACACCAAGCTCTTTTAGCAATCTCTGAAGCCAAATTGCCTCTTTCACAGCCTCTGTAATAGCCATGTACTCCGCCTCTGTTGTAGACAAAGCAACTGTTAACTGCAAAGTAGACTTCCAACTAACTAGAGCCTTTGCAAAAGTAAACACATAACCAGTAGTTGATCTTCGTTTGTCTAGATCACCTGCAAAATATGAGTCACAATATCCAACTACAGACTGATTGCCTTTCTGCTCAAAAACTAACCCAACATCTACAGTATTGTGAATATACCGTAGAATCCACTTCACAGCTTGCCAATGCTCCTTTCCTGGATTATGCATATATCTGCTAATAACTCCAACAGCTTGTGAAATGTCAGGTATCGTACAGACCATTGCATACATCAAGCTACCAACAACATTTGCATATGGTAGCCTTGACATATACTCCTGTTTAGCTTCATCTTTTGGCGACATAGTAGTACTTAGCTTAAAATGGGGAGCAAGTGGAGTACTAACCGACTTAGTCTTCTCATCTATGCCAAAACGCTGCAGTACTCTCTTCAAATATTCTTTTTGAGATAAACAGAGTTTCTTTGAACTTCTATCTCTTATTATCTCCATGCCAAGAATTTGCTTTGCCTCACCTAGATCCTTCATCTCGAACTCCTTCTTCAGTTGAATTTTCAACTTATCAATTTCTTCCGAATTCTCGGAAGCTATCAACATATCATCAACATATAGGAGAAGATATACAAAGGAACCATCTTTAAGCTTGCACAAATACACACAATGATCGTATTTGCTTCTCTTGTACCCTTGCCGCAACATAAACTCGTCAAATCACTTGTACCATTGTCTAGAAGATTGTTTCAATCCGTACAATGATTTTTCAAGTTTGCACACCATATTTTCTTTTCCAGCAACTTTGAATCCTTCTGGCTGAGTCATGTAGATTTCCTCCTCCAAGTTTCCATGTAAAAACGCAGTTTTTACATCCATCTGAACTAGTTCCAAATCCAATTGTGCTACCAAAGCCAACATAATTCTAATGGAGGAATGTTTTACAACTGGAGAAAACACTTCATTGTAATCAATTCCCTCCTTTTGAGCATATCCTTTGGCCACCAATCTTGCTTTGTAGCGAACATCTTCTTGGTTAGGAAATCCTTCTTTCTTTGCAAATACCCATTTGCACCCAATTGCTTTCTTTCCCTTCGGGAGATTGGCCAATCTCCATGTATGATTCTGATGAAGGGACTGTATTTCATCATTCATGGCAATCCTCCACTTATCTTCTTCTGAACTTTGGACAGCATCTTTATAAGTGGTAGGAACATCATCAGCTACAATTGAGGTTGCACAAGCAACTGTCTCTATAAGACGAACATGTTTTGTTATTGTCCTTTTTGGCCTGTTAGTTGCTATTGATTCAAGTTGTTGTTGAGGTTCCTGAGTTGGAATCTCCCTCTCTACTGGCTCTTCTTTCAGAGGATAATCTTCATTTGTTTCCTCCTCTGCTTCTTGTGTAGGAAAAATAAATTTTCCCTCAAACTCCACCTGCTTAGAAGCACCCTCATTTTGTTTGGTATCTTCTGTTACCTTATTTACCATAGCAGATTCATCAAAGGTAACATCTCTGCTGAATATTACTTTCTTTGTCATAGGACACCATAAGCGATATCCTTTGACTCCAGAAGTAATTCCCATAAAAATAGCCTTCTTTGCCCTTGGATCCAATTTTGACTCTGTCACATGATAATATGCAGTTGAGCCAAACACGTGCAAAGAGTCATAATCTACAGCAGACTTTCCATACCATTTTTCAAATGGTGTCTTGCCATCAATAGCAGCAGATGGTAAGCGATTAATGAGGTGGCATGCATATGTAATTGCCTCAGCCCAAAATTCTTTGCCCAAGCCAGCATTGGACAACATACACCGTACCTTCTCCAGCAAGGTCCGGTTCATACGTTCTGCCACTCCATTTTGTTGTGGTGTATGTCTAACAGTGAAGTGTCGGACGATGCCATCATTTTCACAGACCTTATTGAAATGATCATTTTTGTATTCACCTCCATTGTCTGTGCGAATACACTTGATCCTCCTGCCTGTTTGATTCTCCACCATCGTCTTCCATTTGAGAAAAATTCCCAACACTTCATCTTTGCTCTTCATTGTATACACCCACACTCTTCGGGAAAAATCATCAACAAAGGTTACAAAATAGTGCTTCCCACCCAATGAAGGTGTTTTGGAAGGACCCCAAACATCAGAGTGTACATAATCCAAAATGCCTTTAGTATTATGGATCGCTGTACCAAATTTAACCCTTGTCTGTTTCCCTTTGACACAATGCTCACAAAACTCCAAGTTGCAAGCCTTTACTCCTTTTAACAATCCTTGATCTGATAGAGTTTTCAAGGATTTTCCTCCAGCATGTCCCAAGCGCATGTGCCATAGCTTGGTTGCTTCTGCCTCTTTGTCGTCACTGGATGTTACTGTCGCTGTCCCAATAACTGTACTGCCACGATAGCGGTACATATTATTATTCTTCCGATTAGCCTTCATTACCACTAGTGCACCGGAGCATACTCTCATCACTCCATTTTCTGCAATGATT
Source organism: Nicotiana sylvestris (assembly GCF_000393655.2). Lineage (NCBI taxonomy): Eukaryota > Viridiplantae > Streptophyta > Magnoliopsida > Solanales > Solanaceae > Nicotiana > Nicotiana sylvestris. The sequence goes on from NC_091066.1 coordinate 67,532,044, forward strand.
TTGAACCCTTTTGATTCTAGGGCTCCCACAGAGATGAGATTCTTCTTCAAATCCGGTACATATCGAACATCTGTTAATGTTCTGATCATTCCATCATGGTTCCTTAATCGTATTGAACCAATGCCATATGAGGTAAGAGGGCTGTTATCCGCTGTGTGGACGACTCCATATTCTCCTTCTTGAAATTCCACGAACCAGTCCCTGTTGGGACACATATGATAGCTACAAGCCGAGTCCATCAACCATATGTCTGATGATGTTGATGACTCTGTTGTAACTAATGAGAAGTCTGAATCATCACAATCAGCTACATTTGAATCCATAATGGCCTTTCCATTGTTATGTTTGGCCTTATTCTTCAACTTCGGACAGTCTTTCTTCCAGTGCCCTTTTTCTCGACAAAAGGCACATTCATCTTTGCTGGGTCTGGATCTTGACTTGGATCTTCCCTTCTTTGTCCTCGTTTGATTTTGAGGACGACCCCTCACAAACAGTGCTTCTCCTTCTCCGCCCTTCTGTTTTTCTCGCTTTCTTTGTTCATAGCTGTACAAAGCTGAACAAACTTCTCTGAGAGAAATTTCGTCATTTCCATGGAGTAGAGTAGTTTCAAGGTGCTCGTACTCATCAGGAAGTGACGCCAACAACATTAAGGCCAAGTCACCATCATCATAAGTTGTATCCATATTTTGCAAATCTGTGACCAACTTATTGAAACTGGTGATATGTTCATTCATCGTGGTACCAGGAACATAGGTGAAGTGAAACAGTCTCTTCTTCATGTACAATTTATTTTGACTGTTTTTCTTCAAAAATTTATCCTCCAGTGCTTTCCATAATTTACTTGCAGAAGTTTCCTTTGTGTATGGATATTTCTGCTCTCTAGCAAGGTAGGATCGAATGGTACCGCAAGCAACACGGTTGATAATTCTCCAATCTTCTTCTCCAATAACATCTGGTCTTTTTTCTTCAATGGCAAGATCTAGCCCTTGTTGAAAAAGGACATCTAGAACCTCGCCTTGCGACATCCCAAAATGTCCTGACCCGTCAAAAATTTTTACTGCAAATTTCGCATTTGACACAATTCTTATCATAAGCGAAGATGCCAATGATGATGTATTGTTGACACTTGAGGTAGATTCTTCTTGTTTATTGTCTCTCATCTTTGACACAAATATTATTTAATAGCTGACGACACAAATCAAGATTATTTCCTTTCTGGTGTGGAAGATCAGACTAAGCTGCAACCACAGAGCATACTTAGACAGAACCTTGACTCAGTTACCAAGATAAATCTTTTCTGATGTGGAAGATCAGACTATGCTGCAACCACAGATCATACTTAGACAGTACCTTGGCTCTGATACCAATTGTTACGGAAGCCAAATGTATATAGTGCGAATGAGTCACAACTAATATACCAAAAATTATGACAACCACCAAATAATAAATAAGACAATAAAGCAACAATAAAATGAATACCAGAATTTACGAGGTTCGGCCAATTTTGCCTACTTCCTTGGACACAATTAATATTTTATTCCACTCCAAAAATACAAGTGAAATAATACTAAAGTGACAAGATACAAATGCCTTAAGAAGATGAGAAGGCAAATGAGATGTGTTTTTAAATCCTAAACATTAGGCCTTCTTTTATAGGGAGAAATTCTCCCCAAATTAAGTCTCCCACCGATGTGGGAATTTGCCATTTTCAACAGTTCCGGCATCCCAACCAGTGAATCACTAAGATTCCTTTTTCAATAGAATCTTTTGCATTCACAAGTTCACTGATTCCGGTAACTTAATTTGCTTGTTAATCCGCATGTCTATAGTTTTAATTTTTGGAAACGAACTTTTCTAAAGCAAATTGGGCTACAGAGCACATGTAATAACTAAGTTGTTTATTTTTGCTCACTAGCTCCAGTTGATAGATGGCTTGTATATGGTACTGCATTTTGCTTCTGACAAAGGGTGTGACTGATATAAATTATTATTTGTTGGTTATGTAGGGGATCAACGAGAGAGAACGCTCTTGCGTCTATTATAGAAGCCTTCAATAGTGACATACAGCATGAGTTTGTTGAAAAGAAGTAAGGGAACTTGTGTTATGCTGATCTGTCAGTTGTCCAGATTTTATTCTTTGACTTTAAAGTTCATATGGATGGAATGCTTGCTTTTAGGAATTACCTTTCTTGTGCTAGTATTACTTTTTGTTTTTTTAACAAAATCTTTGTTAAGATGGTTAAAGGTGGTGGGTAATATGGCTAGTATCCGTAAAATATCCTTAGACAACTTTTCTACCATATCCATAGTATCTACCAAATGCCAAACCAGCTAGAATTGCTCAGATATTTATGTTCACATGTGATTGGTTTACGGAATGTGAATGTTCTCTTTTGTTTCTAGGAGCACTACGGCCATGACTATGAGTTAATTCCTTTCATTTGGTAGAAATTTGTTATTTATTAATAAATGAAGATTTTGACTGCCACTCTTTCTAACAGAAGGCTAATATCAAGGATATGTTTGGTTCAAATAAATGATCCCATATGCGAGAGGGCCAAACATGTTTACTGCTCGTTCAATAGCTGCTTAGGAAATGTTAAGCCTTTAATGTTACTGCATAGCGGTTGCTTACCAAAAAAAATAATTAATCTGTGTAATTTTTGACAATTTTTCTAATTCTAATTTTTCTTTTTTTGGTTAAAATTTCATGAGCCATGTGGGTAGTCTTAAAAAAGGAATCATGAGCCATGTGGGTAGTCTTTTGCATACTGATGATTGTCAAATTTAAATGATCGCATATTCATTGATTATGCTGCAATCAATATATCTGATAGTAGAAAACACATGGAATATTTAGTAGAAGATTTAGCTCTTTTTTTCCACCTCCGGAGTCCAATGAAGTATTTGTAGCACTTGCCAATATTACTGACATTTTGTTTCTTTTAGGTCCTCATGCTTCCTGTCAGTTATTGTTTTATGGTTTTAAATATTTATGGTCAAATCTTCAGCTTTGTTCTATTATGTTTTGACTTCTCAGATTGCTGTAATTGTAACTTCTTGTTGTGCTCTTCTTACTGTTATGTTTTATCATGCAGGTTTGCCACTTTGTTGCAACAATGTCTGAATTCCATTAAACGGGGATCCTCCAAGGAGATAGCTTTGGCATCTCATTTTCTTGGTCAGTAATCTTCTAACTCTGCATATTGATGAACTGTTGGGTTCAGATAGTTATCCTTCAAGGTGATGCCTAGATTTGACTTGTGTCTTCGTCTGTGATTAGGAATTTTGGCTTTAACTGTTGGCCCTGGGGACAAAGCACATGAAATGTTGGAAGAATCAGCGTCTCCTATTACGGAGGCTCTTAAATCTCGTTCTGAGACATCTAAGATATCTTCGGTGTGTTTGTAGATGGTGGATGCTTCTTTAAGTATTGTTATTTCTTTGCAATCAAGCTTGAATGCTGACTTTTTTTGGGTGAATTCAGCTACTGGAGTGTTTGGCCATTATCACTTTTGTTGGAGGTGAAGAGGCAGAGGAAACAGACAAGTCAATGCAATTGATGTGGCAGGTCATTCATCCAAAAAATGGTCCTAATGTATGTACCCCTCATGTTTAGATGTTTATTTTTCAGCGGGCGCAGATTTTAGAAGCTTGGTTTTGTTGCTGTTATGTGGATGTATATTGTGATGCTAATGCCGATCCTTGATCCCTATCTATCAATATTTCTGTTTTGCGCTTCACTTTTTAAGGTTTGGTCTTGCTGCTGTCATGTGGATGGTATATTGTAACAGAAATTCCAATCCTTGTTCCCTATCTGAGTATTTTGTTTTTGCTTATGACTTTTGTTATGTTACTTAGTTCATTGACAACTGTGTCTGGTTCATTGATCAGGTAGCTACTGCTAAACCTTCACCACCAATGATAACATCAATGGTATCTGCGTGGTCTTTCCTCCTTGCTACCATTGATGGACGGGCACTAAACCCAAAAAGCTGGCAAGGGTGAGTATGTGCCCGAAATCCAGACCTACCCCTCCTGGAAAGGAAAATCAAAGAAAAAACCAATAAAAGGAAGAAAGAAGAGAGAAAAGTTGTATTTGTAACATCCCATCAAGGACATATTATTCGTGTAGTATATTTGGATGAAGATTAGAATGGGATGCAGGGTTTGTGTTTGGTGAGTGTATGACAATTGGAGTGTCCACCTTCCCATGATGCAGGTCAATCTCTTACTTTTCAACTCTGCTGGACAAGGACGACAGAGCTGTACGCATTGCAGCTGGCGAAGCACTTGCTTTAGTTTTTGAAGTCGGGAATCTTGAGAAGTTCTCTGTTGAAGATAAAGGATCTAGTGACAGCTCCACAGATGAAGCAAACAAATCTAAGAATATTTTGCATATCCAAGGATTAAGAGCGAAGGTCCTGAACCAGATGAGAAGCCTTTCAGTAGAGGCAGGAGGCAAAGGATCAGCCAAGAAGGACCTCAACAGCCAAAGAAACACATTTCGAGATATCTTGGAATTCCTTGAGGTACTACTCTGTTTTCAAGTTATTGCTCTGTGATTGTAGTAGCTACTGGCTCTAGTAACTTCCTTACAATCGGTATTAGGATGGTTACAATCCAGAGAGCTCAATGAAGATTGGTGGGGAGTCACTTACCACAAGTACCTGGCGTCAACTGATACAGGTCCATGTCATCCCTGTCAGTCTTATAACAACTGGCTAGCTGCTTATCTGCTGAAATTATGTGTAATTTGTGGAACAGTTAAACTTTCTAAAGCACTTCCTTGGAGGAGGTTTTGTGAAGCACATGCAGGTTTATTTTTCCTTATCCATCTCTTGAGTTTTTGGGCTGTTGGTGTTGGTTTTCTAGTTCTTATAATCTATATTCCTGTCCACTGTGCAGGAAAATGAATTTCTTCATGATGTCTTTGGTTTCACACCGAAGAGAAAATTGCTTTCGGGTGTTGAGCATCGTGTATCTGGAACAGAAAAGGTGCCTCTGTGCTTCTAAAAGCACTGTATTTTATGGATATGTGGTGTGTAGACGTGCTGAGATCACTTTAATTTTTTCTTTTTTAAAAAGATTAAGCCATCACCTTCAGGGCTGTGTGCCTTTAGTGTGGGGGTTAAATATCCTCGAGCTATTTGGCTAAGAAGTCAGCCTCTTCGTTGGCTTCCCTGTAACAGTGAGAAATCATTACATCTGTGCCACTTATAATCTGGACAATGTCTCTGATGACCCTTTTCAGCTCGAGGATATTTGTGTCTTTGTCAGTTTGTCATTCAGCGTGTTAGTCACCACCATAGAATCTAGTACAAGATCATAGTTGTTAATCCCTTCTTGTTTGCACCAGTTCAACCCATAAATAGCTGCCATTGCTTCTGCTTGGTACTTACACTGAGCTGGTACTGGAAATTCCATGATCTCTTTAAGTTGACATTCCTCTTCGTGTATTTTTTGTATTGCTGGATAGATTTATTTCTTCCCTGTCAGGCCTCCAGAAAAAAACAAAAATAAGTGTTTTTCCTTGTTTCTTGAGTCCTAATAATAATAATTTGACTGACCATTTATGTTATGATAATCCTCTTTATCAGAGGCTGTACAAGTCACCAAACTCAGTCGCTAACAAGGCTAGAACTCAATTTCAAAACAAGCAAAGGATGTTATCTCAGGCAAGTAAAAACCTTCTTCTTCATTCTGGTCAATTTACGTGTCCATGATGTCATCGGGTCGTACTGCTGGTGAGTAGATATCTGAACTTCACTTTCCGATGTCTCACAGCTGGCAGATGAGTTCTCATCAGTTTAAATTTCTTTTGTTGATTCTGCCATCTTATGGAATAGTATCTTTTTGGGAGGTAGTGTTGCATCTCCTGTTAATTGTATTAATCACTCATCAAAGATTCTCTTATTAGCTTTGAGTTCCATCTGGGTTCGTGGCTAAAGAAGGAATCTCTAACTCGAAAAAATATTTTGTCATAATTTTATGGCCTGTCATGTCTATCTAACTAAGTATACGTGTGGTGGTATTTCGCAGGATAAGAATGTGAGGTGCTACTACACGGCTGGTGATGAGGCCTGAAGATTATTAGTTGAATAGAATCGCAGTTCACAAGCTAATATATATATATACATTTGGATATATTTTGGTTCCCATGTTAAGATATTCATTTCTAGTCGGACATTTGTATAAAGATATGGTTGAAACTCCGAAGATGATTATATCGTCTGTGGGAAGCTTGTTGGTTCCTTGTTATTCTTCTTTCACTTGAACTGAGTCATCTGAAGAGTGTTTCAGTTTGCAGCTAAAATTTGTTTAAGCGATCAACTGGGAAAGACTCAAAAAATCTGCGAGGAAGATAATTTAATTTCTACTGACTTGTCATCTTTTGGCTTTTAACTGCATCTAGGGAGACATCACACCTGCCCTGCTGTATCATTCGCATTCCACCAAAAGTTCAACTAAATGGACTATTGGATTCAGTAACTGGATCTACCCCTAAAATTTGCTAGTTGGGGGTCACCATGTGAGGGTGAAAGCAAGTTGATAAACATAGAACGATCAATTCTTCCCAGTCGGCCACATCAGTTAGGTCAAAGACGATTCAGGAATTGGGTCAAACATAGTTCAGCTTTCTAGCTGAACAATTAATAAGTTATAAATAGTATGAGCATTGTATATCCTATGTAACTATTATTTGTTTTCTTCCTACGTGTTGGCCAGAGCTTTTACTGGGTTCGTTTGAACTTTGAACTATGGGAGTGTTCCAGTCAACAACATCATCTAGTTGAAAGGTTCTTCGAGTATTTTTGAGTAAAATTTTAAGTGTTTTAACAACCAATATTTAAGCAGTTTTTCAAAGTATGCATAGTTGTTTAAATACTACTCCCTCCGGTCTACAATAAGTGAAAGGGATTTTTACCTAGCTATACTATATTAGAAACTTATTTACCAATATTCTCTATGTTTTGTAGTTTTAATAAGTATCTAGGTTTTTCTTACAAATTGTGTAGATTTCTCCTTAAAAGGCTCTCATCTCATTATTAGTGCCTTCAATTAAGAGATTCAATTATATTCTTTCCTTTTTTTCCCTTTCCTCTTTTCTCTCCTTTTTTTCTACATCAAAATTCCTTAATCTACACCCAGAATCTCAATCTTCTGTCTTCCACCATTGGCAACAACTTTATATTATTAAATCATCAATTGCATCATTCTTTTGTTGGGAGACCCGACAATACTGAAAATGAAAAAAATATTCAGGGATTGTATGATAACTGTATCATAATTGTATTTGAATTGTATCAGACATATCAATGCGTAAAACATAATTGTATCATACTTGTATCACAATTGTATCTAACTTGTAGATGGTACATTAATATCCAAACTAATACCTGATACAATACTAATAAATTAATATATATAATTATCATATATTTGTGATATAAACTGTGAAATTCGTCATGAACTCACAACTACTCATTATTCAGATACAAATTTGATACAATCCCGAAATTATTCTTACACAATTCTGATACAACTTAAAACCGATTCTAAACTTAAACTAATACAATATCGTATTTGTATCATATATTATTTTAGGTACAAATTGCGATACAATTATGATACAATTCTATATTATGATACAACTTTGATCTTCATCTTTTTCAAGTTTCAATTTAAAACATCTACCTAGAACCAACTCTAAACTTAAATTATGATACAATATTGTATTTTAATAGTATTAGTATTGTATCAGAATTGTCTTAGGTATTGACGTATCAAATACAACTCATATACAATTATGATATATTTATCATACAATCGTAATACAATTCCGAAACTTCTTCTTCCTCGAGTTTCAATCAGAAATTCAACCTAAAACCAACTTTAAACTTAACGAATCTCCCTTAAAATTGTGATATAAACTCTAAAGGATATTTTCAATCGTTTTCAATAACACCCAATCCAAAAAAAAATCACAAATTCGTAAAATCTGAATATCTAATTCAAAGTTTCGAAGCTTTTTAATGGTATGTCAATGACAGACCCTCCACCTACAATTTCAAAGATAATGTTGATGGATTTGTCAATAGTTGAACTTTTTAATGGTTATTGGTGGAATTGATTCAGAGAAATATATGATGCTACAATTTTAGAGAGATAATAGTTTGATTTGTATGAGAGAGAGAGAGAGAGAGAGAGAGAGATTGGTTGATTTGTATGAAAGAGAGGTGATGGTTTTGGGTATCAATGAGTTTCTTATGGTGGGTAAGTACAAAGACAGATGATGTTTTGTAATCCTTTGAAAAATTTCAAAGGAAGAGTATCTTAAATGTAGGGGGATTATGTGTAACTGATATCCAGTATTTAAGGTATGTTTTATTTTCTCCTTTTTATGGTTTTATATAAAACTAGTAAATATAGGTATATAAAGTAATTAATAAGGAACCTAAATAAAGGTAGTAAATAGGTTTCTATTATAGTATAGCTAGGTAAAAATCCCGATCATTTTACTTTTTTATTTTAGTCCAAAATAAGTGTCCATTTACATAATCGAGAAGAATTTAATATTATTTTTTTAAAACTTTGCCCTTTTTTATATATTCTATAGTGTCAAGGTATCAATTAATAAAGATTAATTTAGTGAATATATCTTTTTTTTTCTTCCGAGAATTCGTATTTCCTTAATGGACGTGCTAAATGTAAAATTGTCACTTATGGATCGGAGGAAGTACCTTTTATAGCTTCCATCATTCAATCTTTCTGTGTGTACAATTGTCATCCACCACCTCTAACAACCTTTTCCTTAACCCCCCATCTTTCCTCGTTGAAATTTAGTTAATTTACAAAAGCCAATAAAACGATAATTAAAGAAAAAGTTTAGATCATGAAACAGCTTTTTCACATAAATAGTACTATTATTAATATTAAACGTTTAACGCCCCTCAACTCCAATGGGTTTGCATAGATTCTTTGGCTTGCAAAATCAAACTTTCTTAATTTCAACATTGGCTTTGACAATGGTGATCTAGAGTGGGTTCAAAGTTCTGGGCCATGTTCGTGTGTGAGAAAAGAAGTAAAAATAAGCATTTAAAGAAGTAAAAATCGCACGGTATAACCACTTTTCGGACTGGTCATTCAAAAATAGTCAGCGTTTACCAAGTCAATAAAAAATAGCCACTATTTTGCTGTAACAGAGACCGGTCCGCATAATATACTAGAGTTCGATGCACCTGTGTATGAACTCCAGCATATTATGCTGGACCGGTATACTTTGTTGGCTCCAGTATAATATACTGGAGACTGGAGCACAAACTCCAGTATATTATGCTGGACCGGTATACTTGCTGGAACTCTAGTATATTATGCTGGAGTTGTAGTGTACTTATGCTGGAACTCCAGCATAATATACTGGCGTATTTTCCGGGTTTTGAACAGTGTTTTAACTTAGATTTATCTTTACATGAAAAGTGGCTAAATTTTAATTACTTTTAAAATTGAGCTATTTTTTAACGACCAGTTGTAAATCTGACTATTTTTGAATTTCTCCAAAGAACATAATCCACTTATTCCAAATCCCGAATTTTTCACTGGCTTTGATTCAATTTTGTTTAAACTAAAATAGCAGTATATCCTTTTTTTAATGCGTTTAACTTGTGTAGCTTTATACTATGATATTTAGCTTAAGTTAGTTAAATTATAGTAACTCTCATCATAATAGCGTGTAGGTGATCGTTATTCGTTAATAGGTACAATTGATAGGCTATACATGTCTAATATGAAACATGAGAATTACTCATGATCAATATACAAAAAAATGCGTTTTTACATAGTCAGCATATTGGTTTCTTAGTATCTTGTAGGTAAATAATTAAAAGCAAATGGCATATTATTGCTTCCAAATTATAAATTAGGTATGCGAGAGGTCCATCTCCATCCCATTATAAGCAATTGGAGCATACATCCACATATCATCCGAGCTCAGTAACTGCAGTAAGTGGGAAGTATTTAATTAGTTATTAAGATTCCTTCTGATTTCAATCTATGAAATAATAAAGAAGCAAAAAAGGGAAACTTTGGTTTTTATATATACCTTAATTTGTAGCTGCAGAAACTTCACATATTGGACGGCTTCTTCAAGCATTGTGCTTATGTCAACCTGAGTTACACCAATTAAAGAACTAAATCAGAGGACTATTCTTGATTATTTTCAACACGTTTAGGAAACACTAGAATGCTATCTATACATACTATTTCGAGGGGATGTAAGATGGTAATTAAAAGCATTGTACCTTTGTGCCATTGGGGACAAGATTCTGCAAGATCTTCAATCTTTCATTGATTTTCTCTCTTCTTCTCTGCAGTTTGTAAATAAAAATATCAGTTTTAGGATTTAACGTGAAGGGGAGCCTTTGAACAAAAATAAAGTTGTTTCCGTATAACATGTAGGTCGCGGGTTCGAGCCGTGCAAGTCTATCCTAATGCATGCTATCTACATCACACCCCTTGTGGTACGGTTCTTTCCCAGACCCCGCGTGTACGCAGGATGCCTTGTGTACCCAGCTGACCTTTTAGTTTTAGGATTTAACTTATGTACATGGACAGTTATAATTAGCAGTGCTTTTAACATGTCGAAGCACGTAACTTGCCTTATTTTCCAATTTTCACTTTTTACAGAGAATTTTCATCGTAATCTTTCACGTTATATGACAGTATAAAATTCTAAACTATCAGTGTGTTTAAAAGTATGAGAAGGAGAAGAGTAAAAACGCCATTCAACTATTCAAGCTGCTTACCCTTGCATAAAGGCTCTGGGGATCTGTTGCAGTTCCTCTGCTGGCCCTTGTTTTACTATTCAAGTTGCTTTTAGTGTCAGAATTTGTGTTTAATTCCTGACAAGCATTGGAATCTTCCTCAGAGCTACAACTACTTGTGCTCTGTCCACTCTTACACTTTGCTGCATTATTAATCTCTTGCTGATCTCCTACTTCTTCATTGTTAATTTGGATGTTTTTTCTTACTTTTGGCTGGACACTCTTCTTATTTGTTGGTCCCTGCATTAGTAAAGAATTAACCCTATTAGAAAATTCTCATCTTGACTTCAAGATTTCTAGCACAAAGACAATCAATTTCTGTAATCAAAACTTTTTTAATTAACTCACCTCTCTTGACCCCCGCGATTTCTTCTTGGGATTTTTAGTGTCCTCCAATTTCTGATCCTCTGCTCCCGATTGAAGTTCTACTTCATGAAACTTCCTCTTTAGCAGCATTTGCTTACCTATATCTTCTTTTAAGCTGACCATTTCCTTCATGAAATCGTCGTCTTGAAACGATGGATTAACCGATGAATTTTCAAGATTATTGTGGCCCATCATGTAAAAATCAGGGGACTCATCAGTGTGGTTGTTTGTTACTTGAAAGAGGTTAGTAACACCATTATACTGTTGCAGATACTCATGACTTGCATTGTTGAGAAAAAACATACCATCACTTCCTCTGCTGTCATTGCTATTTTCTTGACAAAAATACTCTAAGTTGCCATTATGACTACGAGAAGGAGGAGAGAAAAAACTCCCTTGAGTATTAGTATTGTCAGTCACATTCTTGTTAGCTTCTTCATCATGCCAAGTTAAGTCTGATGGATTATCACAATGCAATTGAAACATGAAATCTGAATTTTCAGTAAAGAACATTCTGCCTAAAGATTGACATTCTTCATCAAAGAAAGCTCCCACAGACTCCATTTTGTGTGTGTGTGTTTTTTTTTTTAATTGAAAGGCTAGTAAGGAGGGGAGAATGAGAAGTGGTTTACTAAATATAACCACTAAATATTCTCAAAAGTGGTACTGACAAAACAAGCTTTTGAGGATGATCTCAGTTAGAATGTGCCAAAAGTTGGGAACTTATTTATGCTAGGAAGGGTTACAAGGAATATGGAAGAATGTTTAGTAGTATAATTACTTTGTATATTGAATTCCATAATTCCATATGGAATCTCTAGGAGTCCACTGTGGGGCCAAATAACAGGCAATGGACAACTCAGAAGTGGGACCAAGTTCATGCAATGATAAAATAAAAATAGTTTGCATCCTTTCAGATGAGATTAGTGCAATCTTGGACTTAGTTATTATGCTTTGAAGACTGATTAGAAGGATAACTGTCTTAATCTAATCATTGGGGCATGGCTTTTAATCCACTGATTAATGAGTCTTTTTGTTAAAAAATGATTAATGATGATTCTTGAGTTTGGCAGAAGAAAAGAGAGAATGGCAAAAATGGTCCCTTATGTTTGGGATAGGTTTAAAATAGCCCCTTAAATATACTCGTAAGCAGTTTTGGTCCTTAAGTTTATTAAAAGTGAGTATTTTTTACTTCATCCAATACTTAACAAACTGTGGCGGTTAGAATTAAGGGGATCTATGAAAAGAAAAAGATTTAACTTGAAATACTAGCAAATGTCAAATCTAGAAACTACAACCCCAAAATTGCAGTAGACATGACCAAAAATAGCAAAAATTATGAGTTCCCATTGAATCTTTTCCCCCCCACAGTTTTCAATATTAAATATAATAGTTAAGTTTGTAAAACGTTGAAGTCCAAAAGTGCACACTTTTTGCTAACTTAGAGGACATAACATAAGACTATTTTAAACTTATCATTTTCTCGAAGAAAACATTTTTGAGTTCGATCTGTATAAAAATAATTGAGAGAACGTGATATATTGTTTTCTTCCGTATAAAAACGATGGGGGAGGGGGGTTTGAATTAAGTTAAGGGAAATGAAGAATAATTAAGGACAGTAGATCATGGAAGACGAGTACTGACATCCTTAAAACAACTGCCAAAATCAGACACAGTAAGCGCCAAGCTCGTATCTTGTCTCTAAACCTAACCGTTATTACCCTAGTAGTTGTATTGTGTTGTAACTTGTATTTATACTAAAAAACGATATCCCACGCAACAATTTCAATTGTAATGTTTTTTGCTCCCTCTTATAATATGAGAACTCATTTTAGTTTGTTTCTTGGAGGGTGACGGTTAGAATGTGGTAGGTAGTGAAAAACACAGAATTTTTTTTCTGTGTACTAATATTTTATTGTTGTATATATGTAACAAAACTCAAGTGAGAGACAAGTTTCATAGAACATTTGTACTTTTGGACCTCCAAGGTTCAACATTTCACAATGTTAATTAATAATCGCGGGGCGAGAACAACATTAGCGTACATGTCAATGCTGCGGAAGAATTGTTGAACTCACCACCAAAAGAATTGCCCCAAGACGAACTTTGAATCTCTTGGAAAACAAAGTTTAGTTTCACAAACTATATGTCTTTGTTCTTGTGTGTTTTTGCGAAAAGAAGAAGAGATATCTTCACTGTTATAGAAGAAGGAAATAGATGGAAAAAGGAAGAGCAAGAACCCACCCTTTTGTTTTTCTTCTGTTCGTGTCTTTCCTTTCAAATAGGAAAACCAAGTTATTATGCAGAAAATAAATTAACTGCTATGGGAAACTTGCTCAACTGCATCCAACGTGTAGTAACTTCTCCAAAGAAGTTACTTTGTACTCAAACTCTATCTCTTCCCAAATGGGTTGGGTCAGCCCATATAGAGTGACCCGGTATCCGAATTTTAATACCCAACATCTCCCACTTCGCTCATGATGGGCTGGAACTCAAACCAGTATCATGAATAAATAACATACTTAATTCATACAGATAAGTAGTTCGTGCGACCTGCGAGCATCAAGAGCTATAATATAATCAAACCCTTTAAGGTTGTTTAACAGCTCTAAGTAAAAATCCAATCACATGCGGAAGGGATTTACTACTAACATGAGGATCTTATTATTACTCGCAATACCCCAGACATTGTTGGCTATTCTAGTAGCTAGTTATCCGATCCCTTATCCTCGAAAAGATGCGAACTCGAGTTTATGTTTAACTTTGTATCCATAATTACACCCAATACCCTCATGGTAAGTGTAATGGTCGACCTATGAATACAGGTTAAATTACTAAATTTTAGTTGTCTTCCCTTTCTACTCGAATCTTTCCATTCCATATCAACTGCTTTCCTAGACATGCACTGCATTGCCGAATCACTCATGGCTATTAGTGACATGCTAAAGTAGCAACACTGATTGGCATTTCAAGAGACAGTAAAAGGTCAAAGGGTATTCTTATAAAAGTTGATATAACTTCTTTGGGATCTCACATAATGAAGACGCAGAGACTCATTCTTCCATTATCCCGTGGTCGATAGCACACGTGGTATGAAACACATGTTACAGTGTTCTCACCTTATATTGGCGCGTGTGTCTTATTCTTTTACTCATTCAACACCGTACAGATTTTGGTCTAGACACCTCTAAATGTCTAACCTGAGTTTCTCACTTCAATAATCCTCAAACCATCATCTTAGAGAAACTTCCATCTGGCCTACAAAACAAGTCATAATCGAATTGTAAAATTCGTAAGTCTAATTAGTTGTCATGACTGACCTCTACAAGTGAATATAACCTCACATTATCCAATGTTCTATAAGGTCTCATCTCTTCACGATTCTTAATATAAGAGGCGATTGCTCGTGTGAGAGAGCCAATCTCGCGACTTGTTCGACACACTTTATCAACAAAATATTCATCACATGCATACGAGATATAATCACAATTCAAGAGTCAAATATTGATGAGTGTATTATAATACTTAAGTCATTTTACAATACATAAATATATTCATATCCTTCGCAAACCTAGAGCCATAACATGTTTCTCAAACAGGTCTCTAGATATCGCCTTTGTAAAAGGATCAGCTATCATGTTTCGCGTAGGAATGTACTGTAAATTTATCTCTCCACTTGCTACCATGTCTCTTACAAAGTTATACTTGATGTCAATATGTTTGGTCTTGTTGTGATACTTTGGATCTTTTGTATATGCAATAGCCGCTTGACTATCACAATATAGAGTTATGGCACCCTGAGAGTTCTTTGCAATATCCAAATGTTTAAAGAATCTCTTCAACCAAACAGCTTCTTGTACTGCAGACGCACAAGCTACGAACTCAGCTTCCATTGTTGAAAGGGCTGTACATGTTTGTTTCTTACTTTCCCATGATATAGCACCACCATTAAGTAAGAAGGCATAACCGGATGTTGATTTTCTATCATTTCGATCACCAGTCCAATCAGCATATGTATATCCTCTCAAGTATAAATCATTTTCCACTATAACATAGTGAATAATCTGCAGTCCCCTTCAGGTATCTGAAAATTCTCTTCACAACTTTCCAATGATCTCTTCCAGGATTGGATTGATACCTACTAACCAGACCTACGACATAACAAATGTCTGGGCGAGTACACATCATAACGTACATTAAGCTCACGACAACACTTGAATATGGAACTCGAGACATGTCTTCCTTTTCATTTTCAGTCCTGGGACACATTTCAAGGCTTAAAGTTTCACTTCTCACTATAGGAGTATCCATGGATTTGCAACCATTCATGCGAAAACGCTCCAAAATTTTCTTTATATAAGTTTCTTGAGATAGACTCAATGACTTTTTGGAACGGTCTCTTTGGATCTTAACTCCAAGGATATAGTCTGCCTCACCCATATCTTTCATGTCAAATGACTTTGAAAGCCATGACTTGATAGTTTTTAAATACTCCAAATTATTTCCGGCCAATAAAATATCGTCCACATAAAGAGAAAGAATTACAAACATCCCATTGGACTTCTTCACATAAATGCAATGGTCCTCATTGATCATGGTGAAATCATATGAGATCACCTCCTTGTGAATTTCAAATACCCTTGCCTTGAAGATTGCTTCAGGCCATAAATAGATCTTTTTAATTTACAGACCTTCTTTTCTTGGCCTTTAACGATGAAGCCTACAAGTTGTTCCATGTAGATTTCTTCGTTCAGTTCTCCATTGAGAAAAGCTTTCTTCACGTCCATTTGATGTAATTCCAAATCCAAACATGAAACAATAGCCAAAAGTAAGCGAATTGAGGTAAACTTCACAACTGGTGAAAATGTTTCCTCATAATCTATTCCAGCTTCTTGAGTAAAGCCTTTTGCCACCAATCGTGCCTTGTATCTTTCTATTGACCCGTCCGCTTTGTGTTTAACTTTGAGAACCCATTTGTTCCCAATGGCTCTATACCCAGGCGGAAGACCAACTAGATCCCAGACTTTGTTGGTTTTCATGGACTGTAATTCTTCTTTCATTGCTTTCATCCGCTCATCTTTTCCAGGGCTCGACAAAGCCTCAGTCACAGACTTTGGCTCATCCATTTATGTGGGAGATGCCAAGAAAATATAATCTTCAATTTCATAGTACGTTTGGGTATATTTTTCCTGGCACTCTTTCGTAGTTGAAATTCAGGTTCGTCAGAAGGATTTTGGGATTGAGAGTTCCCACTCCCACTCGGATCGAGAATAATATCTTGATCAATTTGATTATCAACTGTGTCAGAAGACACTTGCTGACTATCTGAGTTCAACATTTCATAAAGAGGCTCTCCATTCTTTACCTCACCCTTCTTTGGAAAATCATTTTCCAAAAAAATGACATCTCGCGATTCAATCTCAGTAACACTTCCATCCTCTAATTCACCAATGAACACATATCCTTTGGAGTGTTCTGAATATCTTATAAAGATACAATTCTTGCCTTTTGGACCTAATTTACCAAACTTGCTAAAAGAATCTTTTACATATGCAGTACAACCCCAAGGTCGTAAATCCTTTAAGTTTGGTTTATGACCAGTCCATAGCTCATAAGGAGTGGAAGAAACTGATTTAGAAGGCACTTTGTTTAATATATAAGTTGCAGTCAATAAAGCATCTCCCCAAAAGGAGATAAGTAACTTTGCTTGCACCATCATGGACCTTATCATGTCCAGTAGCGTTCTATTCCTCCTTTCCGCTACACCATTTTGTTGAGGTGTGTACGGAATAGTTAACTGTCTGGTGATTCCCTTTTCATTGCACACAATCCTTCAAATTCTTTTGAAATATATTCACGCCCTCTATCGGTTCTTAAGGTCTTAATCCTTTTGTCTAATTGATTCTCAACTTCATTCATATATTTCTTAAAGCATTCAAGTGCTTCAGATTTATGAGAGATCATATAGACATAACCAAAGCGTGTGAAATCATCAATGAACATAATGAAGTATAAAGCACCAGACCTAGCCCTCATATTCATTGGACCACAGATATCAGAATGGATTAATTGCAATGGAAAATCAGCTCTCTTAGCCTTTCCAAATGGTTTACGTGTAATCTTTCCAGTAAGACAATTTTCACAAGTTGGCATTTCAATTTTTGATAAAGGACCTAGATGTCCTTCCTTAGCCAATCTATTCATTCGATCCTGCCCTATGTGACCTAATCTTGCATGCCATGTAATAACATCAAC
Organism: Nicotiana sylvestris; assembly: GCF_000393655.2. Taxonomy (NCBI): domain Eukaryota; kingdom Viridiplantae; phylum Streptophyta; class Magnoliopsida; order Solanales; family Solanaceae; genus Nicotiana; species Nicotiana sylvestris. The sequence goes on from NC_091066.1 coordinate 67,549,488, forward strand.
ATCATTGTTACTAGAATAACATGCCATAATACAACGGTCAACATAATAGTTATACGTAGAAGGATTACAATCTAACACAATAAAACCATCGTAACGATGTCCAAAACCATAAAAAATACTGTCTTGAGTAATTCTATGACCACTGCGACTAAAGTTCAAATTGAAATCTAAATTAGAAGAACAGACACAGATACTAAGTTTCGTCGAATTTCTGGAACATATAGAACGTCATGCAACATCAAAGATCGGCCACCACGCATGTCTATTTTGCAAGTGCCTATCCCCTTGACTTCAAGCTTTGCATTATTTCCCACATATACATGCTTTGATCCAGGTGGAACTCGACGAAACTCTATAAACGCTTCTCTATCGTGGCTCACATGGTCGGTGGCCCCTGAGTCTATAATCCACACAGGATAAGATTCAGTTAGTAAAACAGTGCTAGAAACATATATAGCACTAAGAGATGCGTTTTGAAATGCTACCTTTTTCGGTTCAGTGCACTCACGAGCAAAATGCCCTAGAACTTGGCAATTGTAATACTTCATCTTGCTCTTGTCTTTCTTCTTGAAGAACCGTTTTCCTTTCTTGGAATTTGGCTTGTTTCTTTTCTTGGAGGGTCCTTCTCTGGTCTCCTTACCCTTTCCGTCGTTTTTCCAGTTTCTCTTGCGCTTGAAGCTTGATCTCTTTGTACCACTTGATTCTGCCACAAAAGCATTAGGTACAGCTTTAGCAGCACCAAGCCGCTCGTCTTCAAGCTCCACATGACGGGCAACATCAGCAAAAGTTTTGATGCTATCGTTGTGGGTCAAGTTGACCTTCAAATGTTCCCAATTATTGGGAAGAGACCGAATGCCTGAACCTGCTGCTCATCAGAGAGAACATGGCCAGCACTTTTGAGTTGAGCAATCATATTTGACATCACCCTTAGATATTGCTTGACACCGTGATCATGACGCTTTTTGTACGTGTCAAACTTGATTGTCAGTTGTCGAAGGCGAGTCACAGTGGTACCCCCATATGCCTCCCTTAAATGTGCCCACATGGCTTGAGCAGTAGGATATTGCTCACATTCGTGAATGAGATCATCAGCAACTGAACTTACAATAATTTCACGTGCAGTGGAATCTTTCTTTTTCCAAACATTGTAAGTTTCCAGATCCCTCCTATGTTGGGCAGTGTTACCCTCCTCTGGGTGACTCATAACATAGTTAATACTTTCAAGAGCATCTTGCTCTTCGAGTACATACCACATCTTACGACTCCAGATATCGTAATTTTCACCGTTCAGTTTGTCACCCTTGTTCAAGTCAGCAATGATACTTTTTGATGCCATGTCTGTTATTATAGACAATATTACAAATTTAACTCATCAATATATACTTCAGTTAATTTATGCATGTGATTACACACTCAAGAAAATTAATTGTAATATTAATTCTAAATTTAGTATAGAATCGAACGGTCACTACGTTTCCATTCATCATCTATATCTAAATATTTTAATTAATATTAAGATAACTTCTTAGTGTGTACATATTTTAAGTCTCAATCCATTACAAAAGGATACAATAAACAGTGCATGTAACTAGTGAGACAAAAAACATAATATAAATTTCATTAAAATAAAACACATAATAACAATTTACATGTTTGCTAGGATATCCATATACCAATCGAACATTAACTCTTGCTCATATACGCTAAAAGGTGCACTAGGCCAAACATCATGATAAATCTCAGTTAAAATTTCACCCCAAGGCTCTCTAAGAGAGTCCGCTAAAATAGCTAATACTTCCCAATCAGTAATTTCTACGTAATTAGCCAATTCAGCTCTTTTTATCTTAAAGAGGTGTACATGTTCAGGAATGGAAACATCAGGGCCCATTTTAAATTCCTTAAACTCCCTAAATTTCTTTTCTCTTTCCCTTCGTTCAGCCCTTCGATCTCTTAACTAATTTTGTCTCGCCCTTGGGACATTCCTGATGACTTCAGGCTCCGAGTCTGAATCATTATAGAAATAAGTCCTGCGATGACGTACCCTTCTACGTTGTCTCCTTACTTGTCTTCGAGAACTCCCACTTGGAGTAATTCGAACATGTCCCTCTTCAGCCATATCTGAAATAGGACCAAGGAAACACTTAGAATGGTTAAAACCATTCAATGTGACAACATATGTCACATTAACTCGTAGAAGTATGTCAATATAAGAATGGCTTAAACGAAGTGATTATTTAATATATATATATCATGCACCTTATTTAAAAAAAATGAGTCAATTTGCCACAGATATATAACAAAATCACGTAGTAACTCTATACAGTCAAAGACATATCATTTATTTTTCGAACCATTTGATCCACTGTCATTGTCTAGTCATTTTCCCAAGAAGACTTTGACAAATCATAAATATATTTACTACACTAAAATGAATCACAAATTCATTTAAGAACAATAAATCATATAATGTTGCTCATATTTTAAGCCAAAGATACTTTCTGACCAAAAAAGAAGGTGTGGTCAAATATCTACTTGTAACTAACTTTTTAAAATTTTTGATATTTTGATTCAAACAAAACATCAGCATCACATCAACCACTTCTGTAATCAGAAGATTTGTGAGAGGGGTGGTTTCTTCGGTGTTTTTCCTTTAAAAAAAAATATGCCTGTTGTGTGTATATCTCAATGTTGATCATATCTCTGGCAAGTTTGCAGGTAGTGCCATTGACATGAAAAAAATGTCTTTTGTTCACTTCGTTCAGTTTCCAGTAAACAAATTGTTCAAGAACTTTAAGGCAATATTCTTCAGTCGTGTATTTAAAATAACAGAACACACAATCTTGCTCTGATACCAATGTTAATTAATAATCGCGGGGCGAGAACAACATTAGCGTACTTGTCAATGCTGCGGAAGAATTGTTGAACTCACCACCAAAAGAATTGCCCCAAGACGAACTTTGAATCTCTTGGAAAACAAAGTTTAGTTTCACAACTGTTATGGAAGAAGGAAATAGATGGAAAAAGGAAGAGCAAGAACCCACCCTTTTATTTTTCTTCTGTTCGTGTCTTTCCTTTCAAATAGGAAGACCAAGTTATTATGCAGAAAATAAATTAACTGCTATGGGAAACTTGCTCAACTGCATCCAACGTGTAGTAACTTCTCCAAAGAAGTTACTTTGTACTCAAACTCTATCTCTTCCCAAATGGGTTGGGTCAGCCAATATAGAGTGACCCGGTATCCGAATTTTAATACCCAACACACAAGATGAGAGTTTTCGCAAAAATGAGAATGTTAAGTTAGATGTTCAATTGTATAATAAAGACGAAATTATGAATGATCACGTGTGACAGAAGACGTAGATAATTAACATATAAAAAAGTCAGTCCGGTGCATTAAGCTCCCGTTATTTGCGGGGTCCGGAGAAGGACAGTAGATAGCATATGTACAAGATAAAAAGAGAAAGTTGTTCATAAGATGGTTTTGTCATCTCCTACATGCATAAACCTCAAGATGCACTAGTCTGCAAGTGCAAAACCATGTTAGTTGTACATGTCAAAGGATTCAGACGACGTACAAATAAGAAATCACGAGAGGAAGTTGTACTGAAAAATCTACAATTAGAATGCATGCAGATTCATATATAGAAAATACCAATTGGTGGACATAAAAGATTAATGTTGTTGGTACGTTTACATTTGGTCCAACATTGCCTAATGCCTAAGCGTCTTTTTAGTTTTATTAGGAGATTTAATTTGTAATGGAAAGAACTTGAAGGTTAGAAAATATATATTGAATACTATACCAAAATCATACATATATTACTACTCTGATTCTTGGCAAACATATGTGTATATTTTTTGGGGAATAAATACCATAGACATAAGGAAGATTTGATAATATGGAATGTTAGGAAATTAAACCAAGATTAATTAGTATTCTTAAGTTGTCTAGGATTTGATTTTTACTAGTTTATTTAATTTATGTCTAATTAGGATTCATAACCCAAATCATGTAGGAATAAGTTTTCTAGATTCTAGTCAAATTTGGTTTTGTAGTATTATAAATAGGGGTGCTACTACATATTTTCTATTGTAGAGAGGTAGCTACGTTGTAGAGAGATTCAAGAGTTTATGAGTTGTGAAAAAAGCCTTCTACCAAGTTCTCTCGCTAGTTTAATAAATTTTTTCTATATAGCTTTTGCTAAATTTCTTGCTTGTGCCTAAATTGTTCTTCGGGGTATTTCATATGTGGCTATGAAAATGGTGTTTTTACTCCTACCAGATTTAAGCATGGTAGCTTTTGAAAGATTTTAGTATTGCTTTTTAGTACTTTCCAATGTACCAAAAAAAAGTGATATCTAGGTTTTAAGATCGGAAAATACACTTAGATATGATATATGAATTCATTTTTTGGGATTTAGATTCCTGAACACTTCAAATTTCTCCCTTGCCAATTCATGTACTACCTTTGATTCTGCCGATCTTTTCGCTTTCATATACACGTCAGAGACTCTTCCATTGATCTGACGTACATGAACAATAATTATACTACTATTTTAATTTATTTATAATGAAAATATACAATACAGTTGTTTTTTGTCAAATAAATCTTCCTTGAAATTTCTGTAAGTATTCTCTTTCAATGTACTTTGAAGGCCGCACCAACCTTTGCACGATCTCAAAAGAGACAAAAACACTTGCACAAAAGATAATAACCTAAAAATAGTAAAGAAAATGAAAAGAACAAAAGCAACCACATATATATGAGGGGAATAAAATCTAATTTCTTTTGAAGAACAGAGAGATTTGAACAGCTCCAAAAGATCAGATTAGTTCTCTTGGGAATGCATTTTACAATTGGCATTTTGGCCGGCTTTGCACGACTTATTCTTTATTAAGTTCCTCTCTTTTCCTTAATTTTCTTCTCTTTTTAATTTTTAAAGTACATATTTATTATTTACAACTAGCAGCGTCCCATTTTTCGTAAACTTTTGAGCTTGAACAAAAGATGAAGGAGGCCATTAGTGGAGATACCTACTAAAAATTCATTATATACATGTATAAATATATTTTTCTAATTAACTTATCTATATGTATAATAGGCCACAATTTGGGATAAAAAATAAATCTTTTAATACTAACATATATATAGCTATATATCCACTTAAAGACAAGTTGAATGTGATAATAGGCAACACTGATAGCATAAATATTTTGCGTATACCATTGAAAACGACACTTAAGTTTTGTCTAATCAAACTTCCAATATTAATTGGATGAAGAAAATTTAAAAAACTACCACCAGCGTCATTATATTAGTCAATTTTATTTTCTTAGACACAAGTGATTTCGTTTAGAGTCACCCTAACCAATGGAAGTCACTTGGCCCTTTAATATTGAGCCACGCTTTCTGTTTAATAATCCCATCTCCTAATCATGCATTGTCAAGGTCATTTACAAAAGATAATAATTAAATTTTACATAATTAAATTGTCAAAGTAGAATGAGCTAGCCAGTTTTCAGACGGGTAATTGAAAAATAATCAATATTTGTAAAGTTATTAAAAAATAGTCACTATTTATGTGGAGATAAAATCTAGATAAAAATACCCTAGCTAAAAAATAGAAAGTTCCATCATGCTGGATTATGGAGCTCCCGCGTATAAATTTCCAGCATATTATGTTGGAACTCCCACACATTATGTTATAATCTCATATATGAAAAATTCGAATTGTAGCATATTATGCTAGAATTTTTCCGAATATTTAAGAGTGTTTTTGTTCAATTTTTTAACATGAAAAATTGGCTAAATTTCGATTACTTTTGAAACTGTGGCTAATTTTTAATTAGCAGTTGTAAATCAGGTTATTTATGATTTGTTTCCCAAGTGAAAAATAGCATGGGTTAGTGAGTTTTTGGACTGATAATTGCAAAATAACTAATATTTACAAAGTCATAAAAAAATAGCCACTATTTTATGCGGAGATAAAATCTGGACTAAAAATACCCTAGATGAAATATAAAAAGTTCCACCATAATTAATATGCTAGATTGTGGAGCTCCTGCATTGAAATTTCCAGCATACTATGTTGAAACTCTACTACATTATGAAATTTCAGCACATTATGCTGGAATCATTTACGTAAAAAGTTCCAACTCCAACATATTATGCTGGAATTTTTTCGAATTTTTAAAAATATTTTTGTTTAGATTTTATTTTTACATGAAAAATTAACTAAAATTTAATTACTTTTAAAATTATGGCTAATTTTTAATTAGCATTTGTAAATAAAAGGAATCTGTTTTTGCTTTTGCCAATTTTGTATTTTTTAAAGAAATACTCAAAGGAATCTCAGTAGATCCAAGACATGGTAGACAACAAATTAAATAAATATTTTCACACGCTATTGAAACATTCCTTGCCTAACTTCCGAAGTAGACGTACATATTTTTGCTTCCATTCTTAAGATCATTATTAACTGAAAAGTATAAAATCAGATATTTTCAAACTTTATTTTGCCGCAATAATCACTTAGTAAAAAGAAAGTATACACCCTAGAAAATCTACATTTCCCAAACAAAAAGTTCCTTAAAGAAGAAGGGGGAAAAATAATTACGGTCCATGCAAGGGCGGCCTTTCAATAAAGCAACTAAATCAGATGCTTTAGCCCCATGCTTGTAAGGGCTCCATTTTTTGTTATACCTAATAGGTTATGTATAAGTTTAGAAAAAGGTTCTGTGAAGTGAAAAAATTTGATATCTTTCTTTAACAAGTATAGAGAAGAAGGATTTACAACTGCTATGATTTCTGCCACGAAAATTGCACTTGAAATGAATATCGAACCCGAATTTCGTAAGAAATGTATGATATATAGGAAGTAACAATTTGATGGGAATGTTGATAATAAATACTCAAAATCTTTTGAAGAGTCCTTTGTAGTTGATTACTTTATACATAGTAGACAATGTTGTTTTCTTACTTCAAAATAGATTTGAACAATTCGAAGCATATGAAAATATTATTGGTTTTCTATTTAGCGATAAAAATTAAGATCACTAGATGATAGAAATTTGAAAAAATATTGCCTTAATCTTGAATGTTCTTTAAAACATAATAATCAATTTGATATTGATGGTTTAGATTTATTTTCAAAAATAAAAATATTAAGAAAATAGCACAATTAGAAGACAACAGATTAATTGTACACTCGGCCAAATAAAAAGATTTGATTCTTTTTTCAATACCTATATTACTTATGGAATAATGTTAATAACTCTTGTGACCTTTGTTTCAGCAGAAAGAAATTTTCAAAATTAAAATTGATAAAATCTTACCTAGGATCATCAGTGTCTCCAGAAAGGTTAAATGGATTAGCTATATTGTCAATTAAGAAAGACTTATTAGGAGTTATTGATTATAAGAAAATTATTCATAACTTTGTATCTAAGAAATGATAAAAAAGTAGACTTCAAATAAACAAATAAAATTTGAAAAAAAGTTAAGACCCCTCATAAAATTTGGCTTTAGGCCACAAAACTGGTCGGGCCGCCCCTGGGTCCACGATCCAACCATGGCCAGTTGCTGGTTCGATGAAGAACGATAACTTGTGGTCGAATTCTACATGTTTGTAGAAAAAACCAATATAAATCATAGTTAGATATATATTTCAAAACTCATTATCTCAACTTAATTAAAGTTCACCCCAGTTAAATTTTAAATCAATGAGGGATGGGAGAGAGAGCCATCGCCTAATGTCACGACCCGAATTTTTCACCATCGAGAGTCGTGATGGTGCCTACTAATGTGAGCTAGGCAAGCCAATTATTTGAACAAATTACATCTTTATTCATTTTTTACTCTTTAACAATTACAAAGCCACAGTGCATACAACGGAAAATTTTAATAAGCGGAAGTATATATATAATACAACTGTTTGAACCTTGATTACCCAGAACTGGTGTCACAGTACCACAAACGATCTAAGAATGCTACATACAAAGTCCGAAAATAAACAATACATTGTTTCTGAATCAAGGAAATGAAACATGAATAAAGGGATAGAGGGAGACGTAGGGTCTGCGGACGCCTGCAGGTCTACCTTGGATCTCCGCGTGAACTGAAGGCAACCACCCAATCCACGGTCCAAAAGCTGCTGCTCCTGGATCTGCACACAATGCAGAGTGTAGTATCAGCACAACCGACCCCATGTGCTGGTAAGTACCTAGCCTAACCTCGGCAAAGTAGTGACGAGGCTAGGACCAGACTACCAATTAACCCTGTGCAATTTAACTATATACATCGGAAAAGAAGAACAATAATATACATTCAAGTATGGAAGGGGTAACATGCTGTAGGGGAACTATCAGTTTAGAATAGAAAGACAACAAGAAATTGGAAGAAACAACATCTCTCGGATATCAACAAAGAATCAGAACTGAATAAGTGCACGACATCACCCTTCGTGTTTTTACTCTCGACCTTACCAAAGTGATCAAATAATGAAAATGTGCACGGCATCACCCTTCGTGCTTTTACTCTCCTCCTCACCATATAATCAATATAATCGGCACAGAATGGTACATCGTGCTGCACAACATCACCCTTCGTGCTTTACTCTCTTTCCTCACAAATCATACACGACATCACCCTTCGTGCTTTAACACTCTCTCATCAAAATAATACACTACATCACCTTTCGTGCTTTAACACTCTTCCTCACCCAAACAACAATCACAAACAATAGGACAAGGGAATAAATGAAATTACGATAAGAATCCTGACAAGGGAACAATAGTTCAACAATCAAGTCCTGGCAAGGGAATAACACCAAAAACACACCAACATACCGGCAAGAGAGATGAAATTAAAAGCAACAATATCCCGACAAGGGAGATAATATAATGATTCTCTGATATTTTCCACTTTTACTTCACAACTCACTTCACCACTTTGAGCTAATGCTCTAAAAGGTTCAATTTCTACTTATACTTTCACATTTCATTGTACAACTCGAGCCAACACTCCTCAATATTCAAACATCACAATTACTTCCACAAACTTTTCCCAACAATAGAAATCATTATCAAAGCATGAATAATACAATTAAGCCATAATAGTCACAATATAAGATTCACAGGCATGCTGACACCAACGTATAGATACTCGTCACCATGCCTATACGTCGTACTCGACAAATACCACATAGCAAATAGGACTCGACTCCTAATCCCTCAAGCTAAGGTTAGATCAAACACTTACCTCGATGCCACGAACACAATTCAAACCTCTGATATCGCTTTACTCCTTGATTGCACCACCAATTTGCTCGTATCTAGCCACAAGTTACTTAATTACACTAATAAATGCTAAATGAATCAATTCTAATGCATGAAAATGAGTTTTCTAAAGTTTTCCTCAAAAAGTCAAAAATTGCTGCCGAGCCCACATGGTCAAAACCCGAGGTTCAAACCAAAACCCGATTACCCGTTCCCCCACGAACCCAAATATATAATTTGTTTCGAAATCGGACCTCAAATTGAGGTCCAAATCCCCAATTTTTGAAAAACCTAGATTCTACCCAAAACACCCAATTTCCCCCATGAAAATCATTGATTTTGAGTTGAAATCATGTGAAAAGATGTCAATGATTGAATAAAATGAGTTAAAATTGACTTACAATCGATTTTGCAAGAAGAGTTGTCTCTGTAAAATCACCCAAGAGCGTTTTGGTTTTGAAAGAGTGTGAAAAATGAAAGATTTTCGGCCAAGTTATAAAATTGCAGGTTGCAGATATGGGAATTGCGACCAGGGTTCGCAATTGCGAACCCAGACTCTGCTAAGTTGGGAATTGCAAACAACCTCTCGCATTTGCGAGTTGGGAATTGCGAAGAATGCGTCGCATTTGCGACGACTGGCTAAGAGGGGAAAACATCATATTTGCGATAGATTTCCTTGCAATTGCGAGGTAGTTGGCCTGGTCCATTGTTCGCATTTGCAACAAGGCCTTCGCAATTGCGAACTCGCATTTGCGAGCCAGGCCTGCAATGCAACAACTAAAAGTCTGCAATTCCTTAAGTCCAAAATCCACCCCGTGGCCTATCCAAAACTCACCCGAGCCCTTGGGGCTCCAACGCAAACATTCACACCAACCTAAAAACATCATACAGACTCATTCGTGCATTCAAATCACTAAAAAAATATTAACAACTATGAATTTAACATCAAAATCATGAAATTTCTCAAGAATTTCAAATTTTCCAATTTTCTCAAAAAATGGTCTGATTCACGTCGTTTCAAGTCCGTTCCTTACCAAATTTTACAGACTCATCTTAAATCACATATAAGACCTGTACCGGGCACCACAACCAAAATACGGGCCCGATACCATCAAATTTTAAACACTTTTCATTTCCAAAACTCATAAATAATTTCAGAAAGCAATGTTTTTTAGAAAATCATTTCTCGGGCTTGGGACCTTGGAATTCAGTTCTAGGAATACGCCCAAGTCCCATATTTTCCTACGGAACCTCCGGGACCGTCCAATCACGGGTCCGGGTCCGTTTACCCAAAATATTGACCAAAGTCAACTTAAACTCATTTTAAATGCAAAATTCATCATTTTTCACAGATTTTCACAAAGTGGCTTTCCGGCTATGCGCCCGGACTGCTCACACAAATCGAGGTAATGCTGAAAGTGGTTTTTAGGGCCTCGGAATACAGAATTAACTTTTAAAACAAGCCTCTAAAACAACCGTTAGTTCTCGAATGGGAAGAAGAAGGAACTACCTGAGTCGGGGAAAAGATGGGGATAACGGCTCCGCATATCGGGTTTGGACTCCCAGGTCGATGCCTCAGCGGGCTGACCTCTCCACTGAACACAAACATAAGGAAAACTTTTCGATCTCAACTGACGAACCTGCCATTCTAGAATAGCTACCGGCTCCTCCTCATAAGATAATTCCTTGTCCAACTGGACAATGCTGAAATCTAACACATGGGATGGATCGCCGTGTTATTTTTGAAGCATTGACACATGAAACACTAGATGCACAGCTGATAAGCTCGGCGGAAACGCAAGTCTGTAAGCCACCTCTCCCACTCGATCAAAAATCTCAAACGGGCCAATGAACCTAGGGCTAAGCTTTCCCTTCTTCCTAAATCTCATCATGCCCTTCATAGGCGACACTCGAAGCAATACTCGCTCACCGACCATGAATGCGAAATCACGAACCTTGCGGTCGGCATAACTCTTTTACTTGGACTGAGCTGTACGGAGCCTATCCTGAATAATCCTGACCTTGTCCAAGGCATCCTGTACTAGATTTGTACCCAACAACTGAACCTCTCCTAGCTCAAACCATCCAATCGGCGACCGACACCACCTACCATACAAAGCCTCATACGGAGCCATCTAGATACTCAACTGGTAGCTGTTGTTATAGGCAAACTCCGCTAAATGCAAAAACTGATCTCACGAGCCTCTAAAGTCAATGACACAAGCTCAGAGCATATCCTCCAAAATCTGAATGGTCCGCTCGGACTGCCCCTTCATCTGAGGATGAAACGTTGTGCTCAACTCAACCTGTGTGCCCAACTCTCGCTGAACTACTCTCCAGAAATGTGAGGTAAACTATGTACCTCGATCTGAAATGATAGACTCGGGCATACCATGAAGACTAACTATCTCCCGGATATAGATCTCAGCTAACCTCTCGGAAGAATAGGAGACTTCCACAGGAATGAAATGTGCTAACTTGGTCAGCCTATCAACAATAACTCACACTGCGTCGAACTTCCTCTAAGTTCGTGGGAGTCCAACAACGAAGTCCATAGTGATACGCTCCCACTTCCACTCAGGAAGCTCAATCCTCAGAAACAAACCACCAAGCCTCTGATGCTCGTACTTAACCTACTGACAGTTCAAACACCGAGCCACATATGCAACGATATCCTTCTTCATTCTTCTCCACCAATAATGCTGCCGCAAATCCTGATACATCTTCGCGGTGCCTGGATGAATAGAGTACCGGGAACTATGGGCCTCCTCTAAAATCAACTCTCGAAGCCCATCCACATTAGGCACACAAATTTGACCTTGCAATCTCAAAACTCCTTCATCCCCTAAGGTAACCTGCTTGGCACCTCCGTACTACACCATGTCTCTAAGGATACATAAATGGGGGTCATCATACTGCCGATCTCGGATATGCTCCAATAAAGAAGAACGAGCGACTATGCAAGCTAATATACGGCTGGGCTCAGAAACATCCAACCTCATGAAATGATTGGCCAAAGCCTGAACATCCAAAGCAAGCGGTCTCTTACTGACCGGAATATAAGCAAGACTGCCCATACTGGCTAACTTCCTACTCAAAGTATCAGCCACCATATTGGCCTTTCCCAGATGATATAAGATGGTGATATCATAGTCCTTTAATAGCTCCAAACACCTCCGTGCTTCAAATTTAGTTCCTTCTGCTTGAACAAATACTGTAGACTCTTGTGATCCGTGAACACCTCACATGCCATGCCATACCGATAATACCTCTAGATCTTCAATGCGTGAACAATGACTGCTAACTCCAAATCATGAACTAAATAATTCTTCTCATGAATCTTTGACTGCCGTGAAGCATAGGCAATGACCTTTCCATCCGGCATCAACACTGCACCAAGTCCAATACAATATGCATCACAATAAACTGTATAAGGCCCTGAACTTGTGGGAAAAACCAATACTGGTGACGTAGTCAGAGCTGTGTTGAGCTATTGAAAGCTCGCCTCACACTCGTCTGATCATTTGAACTGGGAACCATTCTGGGTCAACCTGGTCATCGGGGCTGCGATAGATGCAAACCCCTCCACAAACCGACGATAGTAGCCTGCCAATCCCAAGAAACTCTGAATCTTTGTAGCTGATGCTAGTCTAGGCCCGTTCTTGACTGCCTCAATCTTCTTCGGATCAACCTAAATACCCTATGCGGGTACAATATGACCTAGGAATGCAACTGAACTCAACCAGAACTCACATTTCGAATAATTGACATACAACTGACTATCCCTCAAAGTCTGAAGAACCACTCTAAGATGCTGCTCGTGCTCCTCCCGACTACGGGAATAGATCAAAATATCATCAATGAAGACTATCATGAACGAATCCAAGTAAGGCCTGAACACTCGGTTCATCAAAACCATAAAAGTTGTTGGGGCATTTGTCAAACCGAATAACATCACCAAGAACTGATAATGCCCGTACTGAGTGCGAAAAGTGGTCTTAGGGACATCGGTGCCCTAATCCTCAACTGATGGTAGCCAGATCTCAAATCGATCTTCGAGAAGACCTTGGCACCCTGAAGCTGATCAAACAAGTCATCAATCCTCGACAATGGATACTTATTCTTGATTGTAACCTTGTTCAACTGCCGGTAATCAATACACATTCTCATCGATCTGTCATTCTTCTTAACAAACAACACCGGCGCACCCCAAGGTGAAACACTAGGTCTAATGAAACCTTTCTCAAGCAAGTCTTGCAACTGCTCCTTCAACTCTTTCAACTCAGGCAGGGCCATACGATACGACGAGATAGAAATGGGCTGAGTGCCCGAAGCCAAATTAATACAAAAGTCAATATCCCTGTCGGGTGGCATACCCGACAGGTATGAAGGAAATACCTCAGGAAACTCACGAGCAATGGGCACAGAATCAATAGAAGGAACCTCAGCACTAGAATCACGAACATAGGCCAAATAGGCCAAACACCCCTTCTCGACCATACGCCGAGCCTTCATATATGAGATAACACTACGGGTAGAATAACTAGGAGTGCCTCTCCGCTCTAAACTAGGTAAACCCGGCAAGGTTAAGGTCATAATATTGGCATGACAATCCAAGATAGCATGATAAGGTGATAACCAGTCCATCCTTAATATGACATCGAAATCAACCATGTCCAGAAGAAGCAAATATACACGAGTCTCAAGACCCCCAATCACAACTACACACGAATGATGGACTCGATCTACCACAATAGAATCACCCACCGGTGTAGACACATAAACAAGAGTACTCAAAGAATCACTAGGCATGAACAAATATGGTGCAAAATAAGATGACACATAGGAGTACGTAGATCCCGGATCAAATAAAACTGAAGCATCTCTGCTACAAACCAGAACAGTACCTGTGATAACCGCATCGGAAGCCTCAGCCTTGGGCCTAGTTGGAAGAGCATAACATCGGGGCTAGGCCCCACCACCCTAAACTACATCTCTGGGATGGCCTGCTGCTGGATGGCTTCCACCTTTAGCGGCCTGAGCTCCACCTCTAATACCTCTACCCCTACCTCTAGCACCTCTACCCCTAACTCTAGTTGGCTAGGCAGGCTGTGGAACACTCGGTGCCTGAACTATGGCACAGGAACCCTGATGCTAAGAGCTACTCAGTGCTTGAGGGAAAAACCTAGAAATGTGACCCATATCACCACAAGTGTAACAAGCCCTCGGCTGCTGATACTGCTGACCTTGATGAACTGAATGACCACCCTGAAAACTCTGAAGTGGCGGTGCACTGATAGAAGCTGGTGGTGCACTGTAGGACTGCTGATCAAAATACTATATATGGAAACCACGACCACCTGAAGCACCATGAGAAACCTGAAGTAATCACTGAAAATGCCTAGGAGGATGGCCTCTACTATACGAATCCCTGCCTCCAGACGAGGTACCACTGAATTAGCCTGAATGACGAGGCCTCTTGTAAGACCCCTGACCACCTCCCTGCGATAGAACCATCTCAACTCTCCTGGCCATATTAGCCGTCTCCTGGAAAGAAATCTCACTCCCAGTCTCCTTGGTCATCTGAAGTCGAATCGGATGAATAATTCCCTCAATGAACCTCATCACTATCTCTCTCTCGGTGGAAAGTATGATAAGAGCATGACGGTCCAAGTCGAAGAATCTGGTTTCATACTGAGTAACTGTCATGGAACCCTGCTAGAGACGCTCAACTACCTCCGATAGATCTCTCTCTGAGTAATAGGGAGAAACTGCTCCAGGAATAGCTGAGTAAACTGCTCCCAAGTCAAAGCTAATGATCCGGCTGGTCTAGCCAAGCAATAATCTCTCCACCAAGTCTTGGCGGATCCAGAAAAGCGAAAAGTAGAAAAATCAACCACATTGGTCTCCACTATCCCCGTGTTCCTGAGAACCTCGTGACAGCTGTCTAGATAATCCTGGGGATTCTCAGAAGATGCACCGCTGAAAGTAGTAGTAAAGAGCTTGGTGAACCTGTCCAACCTCCACAAAGCATCGGCAGACATAGCTGCTCCATCACCGGTATGAGCTACCACACCCGGCTGAACTACTATAACTAGCTGAACTGCTGGAGTTTGGAACTGGGGAGCTACCTGCTCCGGAGTGCGAGTAGTAGGAGTCTGGGCTCCTCCTCCAAACTAAGAGACGGTTGGTGCTACAGGAAGCAAGCCTGCCCGGGTGACACTCTCCATAAAGCCCACTAGACGGACCAGAGCATCCTAGAGTACTGGGGTAGCAATAAACCCCTCTGGGACCTGAGCTGGGCCTACCGGAACTGCCGAGGCCGGAACCTCATCATTAAAGTCAACTTGAGGCTCCGCCGCTAGTGCTGCTTGAAGCTTCGCGGCCGCACTCCTGCTTTGTGCGGTCCGCTTTCATAAGGTTCAGAGAAGGGCACTTTTGATCACGCGGTCCGTGGTCACGACTGCGCGGACCGCGCCAGTTGCCATCGCAGTCGCAATACACTTCCACGCGGTCCGCGTCCCCCAGTTCAAGTTATCAAATAGTTGAAGTCCAAGAGCCAGTGCGGCCGCGGTCCATTTTGTGCGGCCCGCACTGACCCCGTAGGGGTATTTTTGTCCAGTTTTTGCATCCTAGTATAAATAGAATATTTTACCATTATTAGGGATCGGTTTTTATCTGGGGAACTTGAGACGAAAGCTGCGTTTGGTGTTGTAGCCATTTTTGGCATATTTTGCTTCCCATTAACAATAGATTATTGTAGTTTCTTCTTAGTAATTAATTAATATATTTAGTTCTTCATCTATTTCTTCAGTTTCTTCCTTAATTATGTGTAGCTAAACCCATTAGCTAGGATTGTGGCTCAATCCTAGTGTGGGTAATTGATGAGTGTTGCCATCTAGGGTTAGATTGATATTGGGTGTTTGCTATTTGGGTTGATTTTATGTTTTTATTCAAGAATTGGTGGTTGCAAACGCTGATTCAAGCTTAGTGGGTTTAACTCTTCTTGAGAAAGAGAGTCTATGACCCCCAAAATTGACTTAACAAGAAATTAGGATGGACCCATGAGAAATGGTAGTCCCAATTAACGGGTTAAATCTCGAGAGAGTAATCACGCTACTTGAACCCTAGTTGCTTGGTCTCATTGGCCTATCCAATTGGTCTCGAGAGAGTCAATTGGGAAAAATCACTCTCTCTGCTGAGAGGTGTGAGAGTGGATTCAATTGTGCAATGGTTTCAGCATAATCCCCAAATATGTCAATCTATCCCTAGTAACATCTACCCGTCAATTAGCCACCTAGGTAATGCTACGACCCTAGTGCTCTTCTTCCCATTAATTACAACTTAGCAATATTCTCCTAGCATAATTTAGATTTAATCCTTAGTTTTATAATAGTGGTTATAAATACAAAAACTCAAGAAATGTTTGAAGTGACATTAGAAGCACAACCGCAACTCTAGTCTAGACAGAAAATACAATTCCACTACTAGCTCCCTGTGGAAATTCGATCCCGGACCTCTATTCGGGTAAAAGCTATTGCGACCCGCTCTTCCTACCATAGTGTAGTGTCGAGTCGGCAACGATCACTTTTTAGCGCCGTTGCTTGGGAAGCTTACGGTGTTGACTATCTGTTTAGTTAGTTTTGTGTTTTACTTCTCTTTCCTTCTTGTTTACTAATTTTGTGTGTGTCGATCACTATCAAGTACAATGGCTCTCAATGCAAATGACCCTCTCGGCAATGTGATAGCGGGGGAGGAGGTAGAGGATCTAGAACAAGATGAGGTCTTACCTCAAGTTCCACGGAGAGGCCGAAATGCCAATGTAAATGCAAATGAGAACAACAATACTCCAGACCCTCCTCCGGCACCGCCAAGAGTGGCTCCCAGAGTTCTACCAAATCAAGGATACGCCAGTGCTATTGTTGCTCCCCGAATCCAGGTGGGGAACTTTCAAATCACAAATGTTATGTTGACCTTGCTTGAGCAAAGAGGGTATTTCATGGGTGCCTCCGATCAAAATGCCTACAAGCACTTGAAGGGGTTCGTGAATACATGTTGGGGTAGCAAGCAGGCAAACGTGTCCGAGGATGCATTGAGATTGAGGCTTTTCCCGTTCTCTCTTCGGGGTAAAGCATTAGATTGGTTAGAAAGGCTCCCCAATCATTCTATTACAACACGGGATGAATTGGCGGACAAATTTATTTCCAAGTTCTTTTCTCCAAGTCATATGGCAGCTCTTTGGGATGAAATTCTAGCTTTCAAGCAAGAGCCAACAGAACCTTTGCGGGAGTGCGGCCACGAAGCTTCATCGCGGACCGCAAAAATCCTACCGCGGCCGCGTGACTTTAAGACTGAATATGTCATGTCTCTAAACCTCCTAGTGCGGCCGCGGTCACTGTTACGCGGTCCGCACTAGGCCCTTTCTTCTTCAATTCTCTTGGTCTTTGATACTTGAGCAGGTTTCACTCCTTTTTGAGCCGATCTTTGACATTTCGTCACTTTGTCGATCAAACCTGCAATCGAGCACAACTTGTGAGCATTTTGGGACTATTTTGTATCAATTTATACTCAAAGCATAGGAAAGTAGGGGCATAAACATATAAAAATCCTAAGTTATCACTGCTGCTCTGGGATGAGCTCTGCCCCTACCTAGGCCTCTAGCACGGCCTCGGCCTCGCCCTCTACCCCTAGTGGGAGTTGCTGCTGGGGGCTTGGGTTGCTGGTCAATGGATGAGGAAGCACGTGTTCTCGCCATCTGCAAAAGAACAGAGTAGAAATTCAATTAGCATTGAGAAACCAAACCGCACGACATGAAGGAATAAATGTGAAGTTTTTCCTAACTCTACAGCCTCTGAGGGATAAATACAGACGTCTCCGTATCGATCCCTCAGACTCTACTAAGCTTGTCTATGAACTGTGAGACCCATGTAACCTAGAGCTCTGATACCAACTTATCACGACCCGGATTTTCCACCCTCAGGAGTCGTGATGGTGCCTACTAATGTGAGCTAGGCAAGCCAATTATTTGAACAAATTACTTCTTTATCCATTTTTTACTCTTTAACAATTATAAAGCCACAGCGTGTAGACAACGGAAAATTTCAATAAGCGGAACAAATGCAGTAAATTATCTAATACCAACTGTTTGAACTTCGACTACCCAGAACTGGTGTCAATAGACGATCTAAGAATGCTATATACAAAGTCCGAAAATAAACAATACATTGTTTCTGAATCAAGGAAATGAAATAGGAATAAAGGGATAGAGGGACACGCCAGGGCCTGCGGACGCCTGCAGGACTACCTTGGATCTCCGCGTGGACTGAAGGCAGCCACCCAATCTACGGTCCAAAAGCTACTGCTCCGGGATCTGCACACAGTGCAGAGTGTAGTATCAGCACAACCGACCCCATGTGCTGGTAAGTGCCTAGCCTAACCTCGGTGAAGTAGTGACGAGGCTAGGACCAGACTACCAATTAAATCTGTGCAATTTTACTATATATAGCGGAAAAGAAGAACGGTAATATATAGTCAAGTATGAGAGGGGTAACATGCTGCGGGGGAACTATCAGTTTAGAATAGAAAGACAACAGGAAATTGGAAGAAACAACATATCTCGGATATCAACAAAGAATCAGAACTCAATAAGTGCACGGCATCACCCTTCGTGCTTTTACTCTCGACCTCATCAAAGCGATCAAATGATGAAGATGTGCACGACATCACCCTTCATGCTTTTACTCTCGTCCTCACCCTATAATCAATATAATCGGCAGGGAATGGTACATCGTGCAGCACGACATCACATTTCGTGCTTTACTCTCTTTCCTCACATATCATACACGGCATCACCCTTCGTGCTTTAACACTCTCTCACCAAAATAATACACGACATCACCCTTCGTGCTTTAACACTCTTTCTCACCCAAACAACAATCACAAATAATAGGGCAAGGGAATAAATGAAATTACGATAAGAATCCCGGCAAGGGAACAATAGTTCAATAATCAAGTCCCGGCAAGGGAATAACATCAAAAGAAATATCAACATCCCGGCAAGGGAGATAACATTAAAAGCAACAATATCCCGACAAGGGAGATAATATAATGATTCGCTTCTCTTTTTCACTTTTACTTCACAACTCACTTCACCACTTTGAGCCAATGCTCTAAAAGGTTCAATTTCCACTTATACTTTCACATTTCTTTGTACAACTCGAGCCAACGCTCCTCAATTTTCAAACGTCACAATTACTTCCACAAACTTTTCCCAATAATAGAAATCATCAGCAAAGCATGAATAATACAACGAAGCCATAATAATCACAATATTAAGACTCACGGGCATGCTTGACACCAACATATAGATACTCGTCACCATGCCTATACGTCGTATTCGACAAATACCACATAGCAAATAGGACTCGACTCCTAATCCCTCAAGCTAAGGTTAGATCAAACACTTACCTCGATGCCACAAAAATTCAAGCCTTTACTATCGCTTTACCCCTTGATTCCGCCACCAATTCGCTCGTATCTAGCCACAAGTTACTTAATTACATCAATAAATGCTAAATGAATCAATTCTAATGCATGAAAATAAGTTTTCTAAAGTTTTACCCAAAAGTCAATAATCGCCCCTGGGCCCACATGGTCAAAACCCGAGATTCGAACCAAAACCCGATTACTCATTCCCCCATGAACCCAAATATATAATTTGTTTCAAAATCGGACCTCAAATTGAGGTCCAAATCCTTAATTTTTGAAAAATCTAGGTTCTACCCAAAACACCCAATTTCCCCCATGAAAATCATTGATTTTGAGTTGAAATCATGTGAAAAGATGTTAATGATTGAAGAAAATGAGTTAAAATTAACTTAAGAACCGATTTGGAAGAAGAGCTGTCTATGAAAAATCGCCCAAGAGTATTTTGGTTTTGAAAGAGTGTGAAAAATGAAAGATTTTCGGCTAAGTTATAAAATTGCAGGTTGTAGATATGGGAATTGCGATCTTGCGAACCCAGACCCTGCTAAGTTGGGAATTGCAAACAACTTCTCGCATTTGCGAGTTGGGAATTGCAAAGAATGCGTCGCATTTGTGACGACTGGTTAAGAGGGAAGGCATCGAATTTGCGATAGATTTCCTCGCAATTGCGAGGTAGCTGGCCTGGGCCATTGTTCGCATTTGCGACAAGGCCTTCGCAATTGCGAATTCGCATTTGCGAGCCAGGCTTCACATGCAGGCCTGCAATGCAACATCTGAAAGTCTGCAATTCCTCAAGTCTAAAATCCACCTCGTGGCTTATCCAAAACTCACCCGAGCCCTCGGGGCTCCAACCCAAACATGCACACCAACCTAAAAACATCATACAGACTCGCTCGTGCATTCAATTTACTAAAATAATATCAACAACTATGAATTTAATATCAAAATCATAAAATTTCTCAAGAATTTCAAAATTTTCAATTTTCTCAAAAACGGTCCGATTCACGTCGTTTCAAGTCCGTTCCTTACCAAATTTTACAGACACATCTTACATCACATATAAGACCTGTACAGGGCGCCGGAACCAAAATACGGGCCCGATACCATCAAATTTTAAACACTTTTCATTTCCAAAGCTCATAAACAATTTCAGAAAATAATTATTTTTTAAAAATTTATTTCTCGGGCTTGGGACCATGGAATTCGATTCCGGGCATATGCCCAAGTCCCATATTTTTCTACGGACCTTCCGGGACCGTCCAATCACGGGTCCGGGTCCGTTTACCCAAAATGTTGACCGAAGTCAATTTAAACTCATTTTAAATGCAAAATTCATCATTTTTCACAGATTTTCACAAAGTGGCTTTCCGGCTACGCGCACGGACTGCGCACACAAATCAAGATTATGCCGAAAGAGGTTTTAAGGCCTTGGAACGCAGAATTCACTTTTAAAACAAGTAAGCTAATTATCTTCATGATTAATTCTAGTATATTAGCGATGTGTTATCTTTAACTGGCTTCTCCTTTCCATCTATTTAAATTTTAATTCTTAATCATAATACCTCAAAAAACTTTATGTTTTTCTCAATGAAGTTTACAAGTGATTAGAATATATTGTCGTGCCCATACATATACCAAAGAGTTTCTTGTGCCTGCCCGGGCGGGGGGGGGGGGGGTGTTCTCGGGGCTCCTTCCTCATTGCTCTTCTAAATTTTTAAAAGATGCATATTCGTCCATAGTAGTATAAAAATAATAAAAACAACTCTTAATCACACTTACATGAGCTGAAAAGATAGTATAATCGCATCAATTATTAAAGATTTCATACATTAGTTAATTAAGCTTATCTATCATCACATCCAGACCATAATTTTAGATCTTCGACGTCACTTTTCAGTTAGTTTACATATATAAAAGCCTAATTTTATTTACCAGAACCAATAATTTATGCGATTATCAAACGAAAAAAATACTATGTTTCAAGAACCAGACAACACCTAACAAATAAAAATTTAGAATAAATTATTAATTTTAATGGTTTAAGGGATTTAAAAACAATATTTTCTGGTAATAGGAACATTATTTTATTAGTTCCACTTCGGTTATGGATGGTATAAATTATTATTAATTATTTCGACTTGTGCTATACTTGGGGGTCAAAGTTTTAAAATTTAAGCTTAGAGTTGCTGATATTATTTCGACTTGTGCTGTACTTGGGGGTCAAAGTTTTAAAATGTAATTATTCTCCATTCTAATATTATATGATCGATCTATCTATCATTGAGTTCCCTATCATTCTGTTTATTGTTTCAAAAGTGATAAACTTGAAAATACAGCTCCATAAGTTCTTGAAGGAGCATGCTACACCTGGACTTTTAATATAAAAATGGATTAGGACAGTTTACAGTTTGATTATCTCTCTCCAGCTACTCGCAAGAAGACTAATAAGAAAAAAGATTTTAAGTTATATGCACATAGTTCTTATGAAAACTTTGTCGATGGATGTGTATGATAGGGTTTCCTACAAACATTAAAAATCGATGTTGTTGTCATGATACTAAGCGTGAAATTGATAGTGTATTGGATGATTGAAGTGTCTATCGACTTGCATTAATTTTCATTGCCTAGCTGGGGAAACTTCAATGTAATTGCGAACTCAATAGTGTACTCGATGATTGAAAGGACCTATCGGTTTGTGTTAATTTCCTATAGCAGAACTTCAATATAATTACGGATCCCTTAGAAAAACTTGGGGTCAGCTTCATGAGCTTTGAAAATGTGATTTTTTGTTTTAATGAAATAATGTTTACATTAGCAAAGTAATTTAATCATCTATAACAAATTATTACACTATATTTTAGATTATCATATTATACTTGCTATGAAGAGTTATATATTATGATAAATTAACCTAACTGATGGTTGCATCAAACTTAAACTCAAACAAAAGTTAAGTGATTTTTTTGGGCACGAAGTGGAAGGATAAATTACCCTAGTGCCTCGCAATTTATAACTACTACAAATGCCTTCTATATAAAATTCTATCATTTAATCATTGATTAGAAATGATACTTATATTCTCACTTGATTAATTTTGTGATTTGTAAGGTACAATTGTCTCGTATAATTCAAATGACATACGCGATATTAATATTTTTCGCAACGTGGGAGGGAACGAGGGATATTATTGTATAGAGTTCACAGAGTTAACTACTATAAAATTGCATAATTAAAGTGCTAACAACTATCAAATCGCATAACCGAAGGTGCAAATCTTGGTATTTTAACCAACCGGCCAGCCAACAACGAAATATGTTCAAACTAAGAATAACTGTTTTAACCATTCGAAAACATTTCTAAAGTCTAAGAGAGCTAGAGTTACTAGTCATCCAAATTGTCAATAAATATTATTTCTGCATTTTCGGACTTCCGCTATTAAAGAATTTTATCTTGCGTTATTACCTAGCATTTTTTAAATAAAAAGTTGACTTCCCTCTCTATTCTTTTCCTTTTTTTTTCCTGCTTAACTATTCAATATTCAAAATCCACTAGCTTGACAAGGTAAAATCACAAAGAGTTTGTTTGGAAAGCCAGGTAATTGAAATTGGGATAATTATTAGGCTAGTACTCAGCCTAGTAATTACATAATATTATAATTATGACGATCTGTTTGTTTGTCATATTGTAATTACAGTGTAATTATGTAACGACTTGGCTGGTCGTTTCATGAGTTACCGCTCCGTTTTACCCATTTCTGCTTCTTATTATCTTGTTCAGCTGTATTATGTGTTATCAGGTTGGTTGGTTTGGGTTCGGAGAGGTTTTGGAAAGGAATGAGACACTTAGTCTCTTCTGAGTAAGCTTAGGTTGGAAAAGTCAATCGGATATTGACTTATGTGAAAAAGGGCTCGGATGTGAATTCCGATGGTTCGGATAGCTTCGGGAGGTGATTTGGGACTTAGGAGCGTGATCAGAATGTGTTTTCGAGGTCCAAAGTAGATTTAGGCTTGAGTTGGCGAAATTGGAATTTTGGCGTTTTTCGGTTGATAGGTGAGATTTTGATATAGGAGTCGGAATGTGAATACAGAAGTTGGAGGAGGTCCGTTGTGTCATTTGTGATGTGTGTTTAAAATTTGAGGTCATTCGGATGAGGTTTGATAGACTTTTTGATCAAAAGCGGAATTCAAATTTTTTTAAAGTTCTTAGGCTTGAATCCGTGGTTAATTTGATATTTCGATGTTGTTTTAGGTGTTTCAAAGATTGGTATAAGTTTGGAAGGTGGTATATGACTTACTTGCACCTTTGGTTGAGATCCCGGGGGCCTCGGGGTGATTTTGGATGGTTGACGGGAGGTTTTGAGTTGGAATTAGCAACTGAAATGCTGAAGTTCCTGTCATAACCGCACTTGCGGCTTGGGGACCATAGGTGCGGGCCCGCATAAGCGAAAATGGAGTCGCAAATGCGGCCAGGAGAGGGGATGGCTGGCGACGCAGATGCGGGATTTTGGGCGCACCCGCGATTACGCAAATTCGGGATTCTTAGCGCAGGTGCGGTGGCTGGGCGGATAAGTGAAATCCGCAGATGCGCACCTGGGACCGCAGGTGCGGTTCTGTAGGTGCGATAATTGGACCGCATATGCGGTTTTGCTGGTCCAGAACATATATATTCCACCCTTCGCGAATTTGGGTTATTTTCCATCACATTTCAAACGGGAAGAAGCTTTGGAGAGCAAATTCAAGGAAGAATTCAAGAGGGTTTAGTAGAGGTAAGGTCTTTGGTTCCCAAATGTATTTTTATGATGATTTTTAACTTTGTAAGCTCGACATCTATGGGAAAATCAGTAGCAAATTGGGGGTAAGGGCTTGAAAAATTGGAGACCTAAAATTGGGGATTTGAGGGGTCATTTGTGGTTGGATTTTGGTACTTTTGGTATGGATGAACTCGTGAGAGTGTAAGGATTCTAGTTTTGTAAAATTTATCGGAATCCGAGACGTGGGTCCGGGGATTGGGTTTTGACCAATTTTGGGATTTTTATGTAATTTGATTATTTTAGGGTGGGCTTTGTTCCCTTAGCATATTTTGATGGTTATATACTGATTTTGGTTAGATTCGGGGCAATTGGAGGCCGAATCGAGAGGAAAAGGTGCCGCGGGCTAGAGTTTGGCTTGGCTTAAGGTAAGTAACGCTTCCAAACTTGGTTCTGAAGGTTCGAAACCCCAAACTATGTGTTCTATGATTACTATTGAGGTGACGAAAATGCCAAGTGACGGGCATGGGGCGTGCACTGTGAGAAATGCGGCCTGGGTCATTCCAGAGCACCACTTAGTGATCTTTCTTGCTGATATCTGTGATGTATCTATGTGATTAAGTCAATGAACTACAAATCATGCTAAATACCATGTTAAGGCTTCACGCCAATACTGTTGAGACCCGAGGGGTCGTTTCTTGCTGTCATGTCATTAGTTTCATGTATATTTAATACTTAGTCCTGTTCATGCGTATTATATCATGCCTGAGTCTCGATTATTGCTATTTGACATATTATATCATTGTTCGGGCTTGTATCATGACATCTTAGCCCATGTGTGTGAAACTAGAAAGTATTGACTGAGTGAGGCTGAGAGCTTGATATTTATTTACAGTATGGGATCAGGCTGTACGGCGCAACAAGATATTAATCATGCCTTCGCTGCCATTGATATAGAGCTTGGGCTCAGAGAAGCCCCTCCGGAGTCTTTACACCCCCAGTGAGCGCAGTTGATGACATTGAGAGATGAATCTTCCCTGGACATGGATCTTGTCCGAAGTATTGGTATGGAGATGGATCTTCTCCATCAGGCTGGATTGGCATGTTTCCTTGGTTCTGGGTGACTTATAGTCTATGATGTGTATAGGTTCTGGGATGGATCTTCCCTAGGCCGAGTGGGCCGTATACAGTACCGAGTGGTTGAGCAACTGTAAGAGGAAGTAATATACGTAATATTGAGCATGCTATCTGTCCATTGGTACTTAGATTTTTTTTCCTGAGTTTTATACTCTGTATTATTCATATCGTGTTCAAATTACTGCTGAGAAACTACATGAACCATAAGCATATCTATTTTTCCATGCAATTATCTGTTGCAACCTGTTGAGGTTTGGTACGTCACTACCGTCAGTCCATAGTTTGGACTTGTTACTTACTAAGTTTGTGTACTCACGTGACCCCCTGCACTCCTGTGTGCAGATCCAGATATCTCGGGGCACGGTAGCAGTTGCTGATCTTGCCAGCTAGAGGCCTTCTAAGGAGATTGCGAGGTAGCTGCTTGGCGACCGCAATTCCGCCTTCTCCTTCCCTATCTTCCTTTAGTTTATTTATTTGGATATTCTCAGACTGTGTTGTTCATGTTATTTCGAACAATTGTAGAAGTGTTTTTTTGGCTCATGACTTAGTGACACCCGAGTTCGAGATTATGTTTCTTTCTGCTGGATTTCATTTATACTTTTCTCTTAGTGAATTTCTGCTAAAATTATGATTTTCCTTAAGTACTTATTTGGAAAATGGAGTGTTTGGAAATAAGTGGCTGGCCTAGTATCACGATAGGCACCGGCACGATATTTTGGGTCATGACATGTTGCTATTAGAGCATAGGTTACATATGTCTCACGAGTCATGAGCAGGTATAGTAGAGTCTCGCGGATTGGTACAGAGACGTCTGTATTTATCTTCGGAAGGCTGTAGAACCTTTAGGAAAAACTTCACATTTTTGAATTCTTGTCGTACGAATCTGTTAACTCTGGTAACTACACTTCTGTTGTTCTATTCTCTCACAAATGGTGAGGACACGTGCTACCGGTCAGGATGGACGACCACTAGTACCACCAATTAGGGCCGCTAGAGGCCGAGGATGCGGCCGAGGCCGTGGCAGAGGCAGGGGTGTGGCCCGCACAACAGCTACGACAACACTTGTAGATCCACCCACCGCCCTAGTTCATGATCAGGCTCCAGCGGGGGATGCTCCAGCAGCACTAGCTCAGGCACCGACTGTGCCTATTATTATTCCGGGTCTCCAGGAGACTTTGGATCAGATTCTGACTGTGTGCACCAGTCTTGCTCAAGCAGTCACAGTTTCTACGACAGCGGCTACTTCTTAGGCCAGGGGAGGCACTTAGACTCCCGCCGCCCGTACACCCGAGCAGGTTATTCAGGGACTCCAGACACCGGACCCACCAGTAGTCCAGCCGGTTGAACCTACTTGAATTTTGTAGTTCCAGTTATGCCTGACGATGAGCAGCGTCGACTAGAGAGGTTTGGTAGATTTTAGCCTCCGACTTTTAGTGGTGTAGAGGGCGAAGATGCCCAGGGTTTCTTAGATAAGTGTCAGAGGATGTTGCGTACGACGGGTATTCTGGAGACTAGTGGGGTCTCATTTACTGCTTTTTAGTTTTCTAGGGCTACCTTCACTTGGCGGGAGGCTTATAAGAGGTGTAGGCCTGTTGGTGCACCGCCCCTTACTTGGCATCAGTTCTCCATTCTCTTCCTAGAGAAGTATGTACCGCATTCCCGTAGTAAAGAGTTGCGTAGGGAGTTCGAGCAGCCGCGTCAAGAGGGCATGTCTGTGACGCAGTATGAGATGAGGTTCTCTGATTTGGGTCGTCTTGCTATCTGGCTAGTTCCCATGGGCATGTGAGGATCAGAAGGTTCGTTGATAGCCTCAACTATCAGCTATAGATTGTTCTGACCAAAGAGAGAATATCTGGCGCTTCTTATGAGGAGGTGGTTGACATTGATAGAGAGATTAAGTCAGTTCATTGCCAAGAACGAGAGGAGAGGGAGGCCAATAGGCCTCGGGGATCTGGTAGTTTTGGGGGTTCTTCTTCGGGAGGCCGTTCATTCAGACATGCTCAGCTAGCCCGTTCAGGTCATCGTGGTGGGTAATCTGGCCATGATTCTCACAGTTCACATCAGGGTCACTCATCTCTCAGTGCCCTTCCAGCTTAGAGTTTGACTCAGGCACCATCAGTTCAAGGCTCATCTACGCCTGGTTCTTCTATTGGGCATCCCGATGCGCGGGGCTACCTTCAGTATCTATCGCCACTTGCTACGAGGGGTTGCTTCGAGTGTGGAGATTTGGGTTATATCAAGAGGTTTTGTCCCTGTCTTACAGGAGGTTCATCCCAGTAGAGAAGTCAGGCATCGACTTCAGCACCAGTTACTTCCCCACACGCTCAGTCAGCTTAGAGCGGAGGTCAGTCAGCTAGGGGTCTCCCTAGAGGGGGAGGTCGATCAGGTGGTGGTCAGGCCCATTTCTATGCCCTCCCATCCAGACCAGATGCTATTGCTTCAAATACTATGGTTACATGTATTATCTCAATCTGCCACAGAGATGCCTCTGTAGTATTTGATCCTAGTTCCACTTTTTCTTATGTGTCGTCATATTTTCCCATTATATGGATACGCCCCACAAGTCTCTTGTTTCATTTGCTCATATATCTACTTTGGTGGGTGATACTATTATTGTGGACCGTGTATATCGTTCGTGTGTAGTGACTATTGGGGGTCTAGATACCCGAGTGGACCTCTTGTTGCTTAGTATGGTTGGTTTTGATGTGATACTGGGCATGTATAGGTTATATCCGTATCGTGCTATTTTGGACTGTCATGCTAAGATAGTGACGTTGGCTATGTCGGGATTGCCACAGATTGAGTGACAAGGTTATATTGATTATTTTCCTAGTAGGGTGATTTCATTTCTAAAGGCCCAACTGATGGTTGGGAAGGGTTGTCTTTCATACCTAGTCTTTGTGAGGGATCTCAATGCAGAGACTCCTAGTATTGATTCTGTTCCAGTTGTAAGGGATTTTCCCGATGTGTTTCCTGCAGACCTACCAGGAATGCCACCGGATGGGGATATTGACTTTGGTATTGACCTGGTGCCGAGAACTCAGCCCATTTCTATTCCACTGTATCGTATGGGACCAACGGAGCTGGAGGAGTTGAAGGAGAAACTTCAGGAACTCCTTGATAAGGGGTTCATTTGGCCTAGTATTTCGCCGTGGGATGCTCCTGTTCTATTCGTGAAGAAGAAGGATGGCACTATGAGGATGTGCATTGATTATATGTAGTTTAAAAAAGTTACAATTAAGAACAAGTATCCCCTACCTCAAATTGATGATTTGTTTGACCAGCTTCAGGGAGTGAGAGTGTTCTCCAAGATTGATCTTTGTTCAGGGTATCACCAGCTGAAGATTAGGGACTTGTATATTGTTAAGACAGCTTTCAGGACCCGATATGGTCAATATGAGTTCCTTGTGATATCATTTGGGTTGACCAATGCCCCAACAACATTTATGTATTTGATGAACAACGTGTTTTGGCCCTATCTCGACTCGTTTTCATTGATGATATTCTGGTATATTCGCGTAGTTAGGAGGATCATGGAGAGAATTTGAGAGTTGTGTTGCAAAGATTGAGGGAGGAGAAGCTTTATGCAAAGTTCTCCAAATGTGAGTTTTAACTCATTTCAGTGGCTTTCTTGGGGCACGTGGTGTCCAGTGAGGGTATTCAGGTTGATCCGAAGAAGATAGAAGCGGTACAGAGTTGGCCCAGACCGTCTTCATCCACGAAGATTCGCAACTTGCTTGGTTTGACGGGTTATTACCATCGGTTTGTGCAGGGATTTTCATCTATAGAATCACCATTGACCAAGTTGACTCAAAACGGTGTTCTATTCAGGTGGTCAGATGAGTGTGAGGAGAGCTTTCAGAAGCTCAATACTGCCTTGACCACGACTCCGGTGTTAGTTTTGCCATCAACTTCAGGATCTTATACAGTATATTGTGATGCTTTGAGAGTTGGTATTGGATGTGTTTTGATGTAGGAGGGTAGAGTGATTGTGTATGCTTCTCATCAGTTGAAGCCCCATGAGAAGAACTACCCCGTTAATAATTTGGAGTTGGCTGCTATTGTTCATGCGTTGAAGATTTTGAGACATTATCTGTATGGTGTGTCTTGTGAGGTGTTTACTGATCATTGTAGCCTCCAGCACTTGTTCAAGCAGAAGGATCTCAATTTGAGGCAGCGGAGATGGTTGGAGCTACTAAAGGACTATGATATCACTATTTTGTACCATCCGAGAAAGGCCAATGTGGTGGCCGATGATTTGAGTAGGAAGGCGGTGAGTATAGGGAGTTTGGAGTATATTCCTATTGAGGAGAGACCTCTTGCAGTTGATGTTCAGGCCTTGGCCAATCGGTTCGTGAGGTTGGATATTTCGGAGCCCATTCGGGTCTTAGCTTGTGTTATTTCTCGGTCTTCCTTATTTGATCGCATCAGAGAGCGCTAGTATGATGATCCTCATTTGCTTGTCCTTAAGGACATAGTTCAACACGATGTTGCCAGAGATGTGACTATTGGTGATGATGGGGTGTTGAGGATGCAGGGCCGGATATGTGTGCCCAATGTAGATGAGCTTCGAGAGTTGATTCTGGGAGAGGCCCATAGCTCGCGATATTCCATCCATTCGGGTGCCGCGAAGATGTATTAGGATCTGAGACAACATTATTGGTGGAGGAGAATGAAGAAGGACATTGTGGGATTTGTAGCTTGGTGTCTCAATTATCAGCAGGTTAAATATGAGCATCAGACATCGGGTGGCTTGCTTCAGCAGATAGATATTCTAGAGTGGAAGTGGGAGCGGATCAACATGAACTTTGTAGTTGGAATCCCACGGACTTTTAAGAAGTTCAATGCTATATGAGTGATTGTGGATCAGCTGACTAAGTCTGCACACTTTATTCCTGTGTGTACTACCTATTCTTCAGAGCGGTTGGCAGAGATCTATATCTGAGAGGTTGTTCGGTTGCATGATGTCCCATTTTCCATCATTTCAGATAGAGGTACTCAGTTTACTTTGCAGTTTTGGAGACCCATGTAGAGAGAGTTAGGTACTCAGGTTGAGTTGAGCACAACTTTTCACCCTCAGATGGACGGACAGTCCGAGCGCACTATTTAGATATTGGAGGACATGTTGCGTGCTTGTGTCATTGATTTTGGAGGGTCGTGGGATCAGTTTCTACCGCTCGTAGGGTTTTCTTACAACAATAGTTACCAGTCGAGTATTCGGATGGCTCCATATAAGGCTTTGTGTGGGAGATGATGTAGATCTCCAGTTGGCTGGTTTGAGCCGGGTGAGGCTAGGCTTTTGGGTACAGACTTTGTGCAGGATGCTTTGGACAAGGTGAAGGTGATTCAGGAGCAGCTTTGTACAGCGCAGTCGAGACAGAAGAGTTATGCTGACAGGAAGGTTCGTGATGTATCTTAAATGGTTGAGGAGAAGGTTCTGTTGAAGGTTTCACCCATGAAGGGTGTTATGAGATTTGGAAAGAAGGGTAAATTGAGTCCTCGATTCATTGGGCCTTTTGAGGTGCTTCGGAGGATTGGGGAGGTGGCTTATGAGCTTGCTTTGTCACCCAGCTTATCGTGTGTGCATTCAGTATTTCATGTTTCTATTCTCCGAAAGTATATTGGCGATCCGTCTCATGTTTTGGATTTCAGCACAGTTCAGTTGGATGGTTATTTGACTTATGATATGGAGCCAATGGCTATTTTGGAGCATCAGGTTCGAAAGTTGAGGTCAAAGGATATAGCTTTAGTGAAAGTGCAGTGGAAAGGTTGGCCCGTGGAGGAGGCTACCTGGGAGACCGAACGAGAGATGCAGAGCAGATATCCTCACCTATTTGAGACTTCAGGTATGTTCTTAACCCGTTCGAGGACGAACATTTGTTTAAGAGGGGGATGATGTAACAACCCGTCTGGCCGTTTCATGAGTTACCGCTCCATTTACCCTATTTCTACTTCTGATTGTCTTGTTCAGCTGTATTATGTGTTATCGGGTTGGTTTGTTCGGGTTCAGAGAGGTTTTGGAAAGGAATGAGACACTTAGTGTCTTCTAAGTAAGCTTAGGTTGGAAAAGCCAACCGGATGTTGACTTATGTGAGAAATGGCTCGGATGTAAATTCTGATGGTTCGTATAGCTTCAGGAGTTTACTTGAGACTTAAGAGCGTGATCGGAATGTGTTTTGGAGGTTTGGAGTAGATTTAGGCTTGAATTGGCGAAATTGGAATTTTGGCGTTTTCCGGTTGATAAGTGAGATTTTGATATAGAGGTCGGAATGAGATTCTGGAAGTTGAAGTAGGTCCGTTGTGTCATTTGTGACGTGTGTGCAAAATTTGAGGTCATTCAGACGAGGTTTGATAGACTTTTCGATCAAAAGCGGAATTCGAAAGTTTTTAAAGTTCTTAGGCTTGAATCCGTGGTTAATTTGATGTTTTGATATTGTTTTAGGTGTTTCGAAGATTGGTATAAGTTTGGATGGTGGTATATGACTTACTCGCACCTTTGGTTGAGATCCCGGGGGCCTCGGGGTGATTTTGGATGGTTGACGGGAGGTTTTGAGCTGGAATTACCAGCTGAAGTGCTAAAGTTCCTATCATAACCGCACCTGCGGCTTGGAGACCGTAGGTGCGAGCCCGCAGAAGTGGAAATGGAGTCGCATATGCAGCCAGGAAAGGGGATGGCTTGCCCCGTAGATGCGAGATTTCGGGTGCACCTGCGATTGCGTAGATGCGGGATTCTTAGAACAGATGCAGGATTCTTAGCGCAGGTGCGGTGTCTGGGAGGATAAGTGGAATCCGCAGATGCGCACCTGGGACTGCAGGTGCGATAATTGGACCACAGATGTGGTTTTTGCTGGGCCAGAACATATATTCCACCCTTCGAGAATTTGGGTTATTTTCCATCACATTTCAAATGGGAAGAAGCTTTGGAGAGCAAATTCAAGGGAGAATTCAAGAGGGTTTAGTAGAGGTAAGGTCTTTGGTTCCCAAATGTGTTTTTATGATGATTTTTAACGTTGTAAGCTCGACATCTATAGGAAAATAAGTAGCAAATTGGGGGTTGGGGCTTGGAAAATTGGAGACCTAAAATTGGGGATTTGAGGGGTCATTTGTGGTCGGATTTTGGTACTTTTGGTATGAATAAACTCGTGAGAGTGTAAGGATTCTAGTTTTGTGAAATTTATCGGAATCCGAGATGTGGGCCCGGGGGTTGGGTTTTGATCAATTTCGGATTTTTGATGTAATTTGATTATTTTCGAGTGAGCTTTGTTCCCTTAGAATATTTTGATGGTTATATACTGATTTTTATTAGATTCAGGGGCATTTGGAGGCCAAATCGAGAGGAAAAGGCACCGTGGGATAGAGTTTGGCTTGGCTTGAGGTAAGTAACGCTTCCAAACTTGGTTATGAGGGTTCAAAACCCCAAACTATGTGTTCTATGATTACTATTGCGGTGACGAAAATGCCAAGTGACGGGCATGTGGGCGTGCACCGTGAGAAATGCGGCCTGGGTCATTCCAGAGCACCGGTTAGTGACTCTTTCTTGCTGATATTAGTGATGTATCTATGTGATTAAGTCAATGAAATGCAAATCATGCTAAATACCATGTTAAGGATTCACGCCAATACTGTTGAGACCCGAGGGATCGTTTCT
Source organism: Nicotiana sylvestris (assembly GCF_000393655.2). Taxonomy (NCBI): domain Eukaryota; kingdom Viridiplantae; phylum Streptophyta; class Magnoliopsida; order Solanales; family Solanaceae; genus Nicotiana; species Nicotiana sylvestris. Next base: position 67,582,781 of record NC_091066.1, read on the forward strand.
TGCTGTCATGTCATTAGTTTCATGTATATTCAATACTCAGTCCTGTTCATGCATATTATATCATGCCTCAGTCTCGATTATTACTATTTGACATATTATATTATTGTTTGGGCTTGTATCATGACATCTTATCCCATGTGTGTGATACTGGAGAGTATTGACTGAGTGAGGCCGAGAGCCTGATATTTATTTACAGTATGGGATCGGACTTCACGTCGCAGCAAGATATTGATCATGCCTTCGCTGGCATTGATATAGCGTTTGGGCTCAGAGAAGCCCCTCGGGAGTCTTTACAACCCCAGTGAGCGCAGTTGATGACATTGAGAGATGAATCTTCCCTGGACATGGATCTTGTCCGAAGTATTGGTATGGAGATGGATCTTCTCCATCAGGCTGGATTGGCATGTTTCCTTGGTTCTGGGTGACTTATAGTCTATGATGTGTATAGGTTCTGGGATGGATCTTCCCTAGGCCGAGTGGGCCGTATACAGTACCGAGTGGTTGAGCAACTGTAAGAGGAAGTAATATACGTAATATTGAGCATGCTATCTGTCCATTGGTACTTAGATTTTTTTTCCTGAGTTTTATACTCTGTATTATTCATATCGTGTTCAAATTACTGCTGAGAAACTACATGAACCATAAGCATATCTATTTTTCCATGCAATTATCTGTTGCAACCTGTTGAGGTTTGGTACGTCACTACCGTCAGTCCATAGTTTGGACTTGTTACTTACTAAGTTTGTGTACTCACGTGACCCCCTGCACTCCTGTGTGCAGATCCAGATATCTCGGGGCACGGTAGCAGTTGCTGATCTTGCCAGCTAGAGGCCTTCTAAGGAGATTGCGAGGTAGCTGCTTGGCGACCGCAATTCCGCCTTCTCCTTCCCTATCTTCCTTTAGTTTATTTATTTGGATATTCTCAGACTGTGTTGTTCATGTTATTTCGAACAATTGTAGAAGTGTTTTTTTGGCTCATGACTTAGTGACACCCGAGTTCGAGATTATGTTTCTTTCTGCTGGATTTCATTTATACTTTTCTCTTAGTGAATTTCTGCTAAAATTATGATTTTCCTTAAGTACTTATTTGGAAAATGGAGTGTTTGGAAATAAGTGGCTGGCCTAGTATCACGATAGGCACCGGCACGATATTTTGGGTCATGACATGTTGCTATTAGAGCATAGGTTACATATGTCTCACGAGTCATGAGCAGGTATAGTAGAGTCTCGCGGATTGGTACAGAGACGTCTGTATTTATCTTCGGAAGGCTGTAGAACCTTTAGGAAAAACTTCACATTTTTGAATTCTTGTCGTACGAATCTGTTAACTCTGGTAACTACACTTCTGTTGTTCTATTCTCTCACAAATGGTGAGGACACGTGCTACCAGTCAGGATGGACGACCACTAGTACCACCAATTAGGGCCGCTAGAGGCCGAGGATGCGGCCGAGGCCGTGGCAGAGGCAGGGGTGTGGCCCGCACAACAGCTACGACAACACTTGTAGATCCACCCACCGCCCTAGTTCATGATCAGGCTCCAGCGGGGGATGCTCCAGCAGCACTAGCTCAGGCACCGACTGTGCCTATTATTATTCCGGGTCTCCAGGAGACCTTCCCTATCTTTCTTTAGTTTATTTATTTGGATATTCTTAGACCGTGTTGTTCATGTTATTTCGAACAATTGTAGTTATTTTTGTCTCATGACTTAGTGACACCCGAGGTCGGGATTATGTTTCTTTCCGCTGGATTTGATTTATACTTTTATCTTAGTGAATTTCTGCTAAAATTATTATTTTCCTTAAGTACTTATTTGGAAATGGAGTGTTTGAAAATAAGTGGTTGGCCTAGTATCACGATAGGCGCCATCACGACATGGTTAGATTTTGGGTCGTGACAAATTACATGTGTACTACTTGGTAACACAAATATAATTACATAGTTAGATAAAATCTTAAATACAAAGTTAATTGTCAACAATTAAAAATTAAGATTTAACAAATATATGTCTCTATAAATGATACTCCTTCCGTTTCAATTTATGTATACCCATTTGACTGGGCACGATTTTAAGAAAAGAGAGAAGGCTTTTGAACTTGTGGTGTAAAATGAGGCACATATATTTTGTTTGGTTATAAGTCATTGCATAAAGGTAAATTATTTTCAAATAGGGAAATGGGTCATTCTTTTTGCAACGGACTAAAAAGGAAATATGTTCACATAAATTAAAATGAAGGGAGTATTAAATTTGACATTTAAGCTACATATTGTTTCTTGAAAATATATTAATTACTAACCATATTTGTGTAACTAATATTGTAAAAAGAATTGATATTTATTTTTAAAATTAAAAATATTTTACTTTAATTAATTATAAAAATTAAAAGTACATATTTTATAAGAATATTATGAACTGCATGCTTGATAAGAAGATTAGTATTTATAAATATAATTTCATAACATTATTCAAATATTTTGTGAAAAAAAATAATCTTGTAATTCCAACTGAAAAATAAATGGCATACAATCTGAATTAATAAGCCAATACTAGTAAAACAAATAAAGTAAAATCGAAAATATAGCATAAATTCAAAATCCCAAAAAAGTACTAACATAATATTCTAATGTAAAATTACAACATACATAAAATAAGTTTTAACATAATTTAAGTAAATATAATTCAAAAGAAAAAGGAAAACATAATGTGACGACCCAAAGGGTCATCACTTATTTTTAATTGAATTTTGTGCCTCCGAGGCCCTGGAAAGCTCATTTAGGGTAGCCTCGATTTGCGTGCGCAGTCCGGGCACGTAGCCGGAAAGCTTAAATATGAAATTCTGTGAAAAATATTAAGTCTTGACTTTAAAATGAGTTAATTTGACATCAGTCAACTTTTTGGGTAAACGGACCTGGACCCGTGAATTGACGGTCCCGAAGGGTCCGTAGAAAAATATGGGACTTGGGCGTATGCCCGGAATCAAATTCTGAGGTCCCAAGCCCGAGAAATGAATTTTTAAGTGAAATTGTTTTCAGAAATTGTTTAAGAAAATTTGAAATAAAAACTGATTAGAAAGCAATGGTATCGGGCTCGTATTTTGGTTCTGGCGCCCGGTACAAGTCTTATATATGACTTCAGTCATTCCTGTGAAACTTGGTTAAAAACGGACGTCGTTTGACGTGATCCGGACCTTAATTGAGAAATTTGATGTTTAAAAGAGTTTTGAGAAATTTCATTGATCTCTAGGCTTAATTCGATGCTCGTGATGTTATTTTGGTAATTTGATTACACGAATATGTCCGTAGGATGTTTTTAAGGTTGTGTCTATACTTGGGTTGGAGTTTCGAGGGCTCAGGTGAGTTTTGAATAGGTTTCGGGATGACTTAGGCTTAGAAAGTCAGATGTTGCAGGTCTCTGAACCCTATAGTGCGGTTCGCGAGAAATTGCGTGCGACCGCGGAGGGGCCAGCGCGGCCGCGGTCGCCTTTGTGCGGAGCGCAATGGAGGCTGTGCGGCCGCAGTCACCTTTGTACGGTCCGCAGAGGGTGCTGAACTGCAGGTCTTAAGGGAGGCCTGTGCGGTCGCGGTCCATTTGATGCGGTCCGCACAGAGAGTCTGAGAGGGGTATAAATAAACGAGAATTTCAGTTATTTTTCACTTTTCAAAACCCCAAAAACATAAGAGGAAATTTTTCAAACAATCTTTCTTCTCCAAAACGTTGGTAAGTGATTTCTAACTCATTTTCTTCACTCCTTAACATCTTTTAACATGATTTCAACTTCAAATCAAAGATTTTCATGGGGAAAATTGGGTGTTTAGGGTAGAACCTAGGTTTTTTTAAAATTGGGGATTTGGATCTCAATTTGAGGTCTCATTTCAAAACAAATTATATATTTGGATTCGTAGGGGAATGGGTAATCGGGTTTAGGTCCGAACTTCGGGTTTTGACCAAGTGGGCCCGGGGGTAATTTTGACTTTTTGGGTTAAACTTTGGGAAACTCATTTTCATGCATTGGGGTTGATTCATTTAGCACTTATTGATGTAATTAAGTAACTTGTGACTAGATTCGAGCAGATTGGTGGTGGAAATGAGGGGTACAACTATAATTGAGACTTGAGTGGTGTTCAAGGCATCGAGGTAAGTGTTTGGTCTAACTCTAGCTTGAGGGATTAGGAGTTGAGTCATACTTGCTACTTGCTTTTTGTTGAGTACGACGTATAGGCATGGTGACAAGTATCTATACGTTGGTGTCAAGCGTGACCGTGGGTCTTAAATTGAAAGTTGTTGTGTTCAGGAATGACACTTTGTATGCTTTAATCAATGATCTTCTATGATTGAGCATTTCCATTAATTGAACTAAGTACCCGCTAAGTGAGATTGGTTATAGCTGATTCTCCCTTGTCGGGAACTTTTTATATTGCTTTTGTTCCCTTACCGGGAAGTTATTATTTCACTTATGTTCCCTTGCCGGGATTTCTTGTGATTGTGTGATGAACTGTGAAAGGGAGCGGGTGGTACGCCTACCACAAAATAATAAAATGGGAGCGGGTGGTACGCCTACCACAAGATATTATGAAATGGGAGCGGGTGGTACGCCTACCATAAGATATTATGAAATGGGAGCGGGTGGTACGCCTATTACAAGATATGATGAAATGGGAGCGGGTGGTACGCCTACCACAAGATATGAGAAATGGGATCGGGTTGCACGCCTGCATCAAGATGGAAACTGAAAGTGAAAACTGTCTTTACTTCTCTTTATCTCTGTTAGAAGTTATATTGTTAGCTTTCTTGTTATTTCTTGTTATTTTGTTTCGTCAGCTACCCCCGAAGTATGTTCCCCTTCCCCAACTTTAATTGCTTATTACTTGTTACTTTTCCGCCATATGTTATATAACTGCACAGGTTTATCTGGAGTCTGGTCCTAGCCTCGTCACTACCTCGCCGGGGTTAGGCCAGGCACTTATCAGCACATGGGGTCGGTTGTGCTGATACTACACTCTGCACTGTGTGCAGATCCCGGAGCATCTTTCGGACAGTAGTTAGGGGGCTTCCTTCAGTCCATCCGGAGACCCAAGGTAGACCTGTAGACGTTCGCGGGCCTTGACGTCTCCCTTTATCTCTATTTCCTATTTCCTTTATCTCTTGCTCAGGAACAGTACTATGTATTTTCTTCAGACTTTGTATGTAGTGACTCTTAGACAGTCTGTGGTACTGTGACACCAGATTTTGGGGTATTGGAGTTTAAAAGTGGTAATAGACGTAGCTCTAAGCTTTATAAATGTTGACTTCCGCCTATTTCCTAACTTCCGCTTTATTTATATTGTCTCCCTATGTTTGTTTTAAAAGAAGTAATATGAAAAAGGTAGTAGATAGTTAAGGGTTGACTTGCCTAGCTCACATTAGTAGGCGCCATCACGACTCTCGAGGGTGGGAATTCCGGGTCGTGACAAGTTGGTATCAGAGCCAGGTTATATGGGTCTCATAGTTCACAGACAAACTTAGTAGAGTCTGAGGGATCGGTACGGAGACGTCTGTATTTATCCCCAGAGGCTACAGAGTTAGGAAAACTTCACATTTGTTCTTTCTTGTCGTGCTGTTCTGTTTCCCAATACTGATTGAATTTGTACTCCGTTCTTTCGCAGATGGTGAGAACACGTGCTTCCTCATCTACCGCTCAGCAGCCCGGCCCCCAGCAACAGCTTCCAATAGGGGTAGAGGGCGAGCCGAGGCCGTGCTAGAGGCCAAGGTAGGGGCAGAGTTCAGCCCTGACCAGCAACACCAGTGGTGGAGCCTCAGGTTGATTTTAAGGAGGAGGTTCGGCCCCAGCAGTTCCGGTGGGCCCAGCTCAGGTCCTAGAGGGGTTTATTGCTACCCCAGTTCTTCAGGATACTCTGGTTCGATTGGTGGGGCTCATGGAGAGTGTCACCCAAGCAGGTTTGCTTCTTGTAGCACCAACCACTTCTCAGGCTGGAGGAGGGGCTCAGACTCCTGATACACGTACTCCGAAGTAGGTAGCTCCCCAGATTCAGACTCCAGCGGTTCAGCTAGTTGGAGCAATTCAGCCGGGTGTCACATCTCAGACCGGCGATGAAGCGTCAATGTCTGCCGATGCTTTGTGGAGGCTGGATAGGTTCACCAAGCTCTTCACTACTACTTTCAGCGGTGCTTCTTTTGAGGATCCCCATGATTTCCTATATAGCTGTCACGAGGTTCTTAGGAACATGGGCATTGTTGAGACCAATGAGGTCGATTTTGCTACATTCTGCTTGTCTAGATCCGCCAAGACTTGGTGGAGGGATTATTGCTTAGCTAGGCTAGCCGGGTCGCCATCTTTGACTTGGGAGCAGTTTACAGTGTTGTTTCTGGAGAAGTTTCTCCCCGTGACTCAGAGAGAGGCCTATCGGAGGAAGTTTGAGCGCCTCCAGCAGGGTTCCATGATGGTCACCCAGTATGAGACCAGGTTCATCGACATAGCTCACCATGCCCTCGTCATACTTCCTACCGAGAGAGAGAGGGTGAGGAGGTTTATCGATGGTCTTATTCAGCTGATTCGTCTTCAGATGGCCAAGGAGGCTGGGAGTGAGATCACTTTTCAGGAGGCGGCCAATGTGGCCCGCAGTGTTGAGATGGTTTTGTCACATGGAGGTGGTCATGGGTCGGATAAGAGGCCCCGTCATTCAGGCAGATTCAGTGGTACCTCGTTTGGAGGTAGAGATTCATATGGTAGAGGCCATCCTCCTAGGCCCTTTCAGTCAGCTCTTCAGGTTTCTCGCGATGCTTCCGGTAGCCGTGGTCCTCCGATGCAGTATTTTGACCAGTAGTCCTTCAGTGCACCACCAACACATATCAGTGCACCACCAGCACATATCAGTGCACCACTGCTTCAGAGTTTTCAGGGTCGTCAGCCCCAGCAGCCGAGAGCTTGTTTTACTTGTGGCGACCCGAGGCATATTGCTAGGTATTGCTCTCGAACTTCGAGCAGTTCTCCGCATCAGGGTTATCGTGCTATGGTTCAGGCACCAGATGTTCCACAGACCGCCCAGCCAGCTAGAGGTGGGCGTAAAGGTGCTAGAGGTGGAGGTAGAGGTCCTAGAGGTGGAGCTCAGGTCGCCAGAGGTGGAGGCCAGCCAGCTGCAGGCCGTCCTAGAGAGGTAGTTCAGGGTGGTGGGGCCCAGCCCCGATGTTATGCTCTCCCAGCCAGGACTGAGGCTGAGGTTTCGGATGCAGTTATTGCAGGTACAGTTCTAGTTTGTGATAGAGATGCTTCAGTGTTATTTTATCTAGGGTCTACATACTCGTATGTGTCATCTTATTTTGCACCCTATCTGGCCATGCCTAGTGATTCGTTGAGTATTCATGTTTATGTGTCTATACTGGTGGGTGATTCTATTATGGTAGATCGAGTCCATCGCTCTTGTGTAGTTGTGAATGGGGGTCTTGAGACTCGTGTGGATTTGTTGCTTCTAGACATGGTCAACTTTGATGTTATATTGGGGATGGACTGGTTATCACCTTACCATGCTATCTTAGACTGTCATGCCAAAACTGTGACCTTAGCTATACCGGGTATGCGTCGTTTAGAGTGGAGAGGAACTCCTAGTCATTCTACCCATAACGTTATTTCTTATGTGAAGGCTCGGCGTATGGTCAAGAAGGGGTGTTTGGTCTATTTAGTTTATGTTCGTGATTCTAGTGCGGAGGTTCCCTCTATTGATTTTGTGCCTTTTTTTTCGCGAGTTTCCTAAGGTATTCCCTTCAAACCTGCCGAGTATGCCGCCCGATAGGGATATTGACTTTTGCATTGATTTGGCTCCGGGCACTCAGCCCATTTCTATTCCGCCGTAGCGCATGGCCCCGCCAGAGTTGAAAGAGTTGAAGGAGCAATTACAGGACTTGCTTGAGAAAGGTTCATTAGACCCAAAATTTTGCCTTGGGGTGTGCCGATTTTGTTTGTTAAGAAAAAGGATGGTTCGATGAGAATGTGCATTGATTAGCGGCAGTTGAACAAGGTCACCATCAAGAATAAGTATCCACTACCGAGGATTGATGATTTGTTTGATCAGCTTCAGGGTGCCAAGGTATTTTCAAAGATTGACTTGTGATCTGGCTACCATCAGTTGAGGATTAGGGCATCCGATGTCCCTTAGATAGCTTTCCGCACTCGGTACGGGCATTATGAGTTCTTGGTTATGTCATTCGGGTTGAAAAATGCCCCAACATATTTTATGTATTTGATGAACCGAGTGTTCAGGCCTTATTTGAACTCGTTCATGATAGTCTTCATTGATGATATCTTGATATATTCCCACAGCCAGGAGGAGCACGAGCATCATCTCAGAGTGGTTCTTCAGACTCTGAATGATAATCAATTATATGCTAAGTTCTCAAAGTGTGAGTTCTGGTTGAGTTCAGTTGCATTCCTGGGTCATGTTGTATCAACAGAGGGAATCCAGGTTGATCCGAAGAAGATTGAGGTAGTCAAGAACTGGCCTAGACCAACATCAGCTTTAGAGATTCGGAGTTTCTTGGGATTGGCAGGCTACTACCGTCGGTTCGTGGAGGGGTTCTCATCTATTGCAGCCCCGATGACCAGGTTGACCTAGAAGGGTGCCCAGTTTAGATGGTCGGACGAGTGTGAGGCAAGCTTTCAGAAGCTCAAGATAGCTCTGACTACGACACCGGTGTTAGTTTTGCCCACAGGTTCAGGGCCTTACACAGTTTATTGTGATGCTTCCCGTATTGGGCTTGGCGCAGTGTTGATGCAGGATGGCAAGGTCATTGACTACGCTTCAAAGCAGTTGAAGATTCACGAGAAGAACTATCCGGTCCATGATTTAGAGTTCGCAGCCATTGTTCACGCATTAAATATTTGGAGGCATTATCTGTATGGCATGGCATGTGAGGTGTTCACGGATCGTAAGAGTCTTCAGTATTTGTTCAAGCAAAAGGATTTGAATTTGAGGCAAAGAAGGTGGTTGGAGTTGTTGAAGGATTATGATATCACTATCTTATATCACTCGGGAAAGGCCAATGTGGTGGCCGATGCTTTGAGTAGAAAGTCAGCCAGTATGGGCAATCTTGCTTATATTCCGGTCGGTGAGATGCCGCTTGCTTTTGATGTTCAGGCTTTGGCTAATCGGTTTGTGAGGTTGGATATTTTTGAGCCTAGTCGAGTATTAGCTTGCACGGTCGCTCGATCTTCATTATTGGAGCGTATCCGTGATCGGTAGTTTGATGATCCCCATTTGCGTATCCTTAGAGACACGGTGCAGTGTAGAGGTGCCAAGCAGGTTACCTTAGGTGATGATGGAGTTTTGAGATTGCAGTGGCGCATTTGTGTGCCTAATGTGGATGTGTTTCGAGAGTTGATTTGAGAGGAGGCCCATAGTTCCCGGTACTCTATTCATCCGGGCGCCGCGAAGATGTATCAGGATTTGCGACAACATTATTGGTAGTTTGGAGTAAAGAAGGATATCGTTACATATGTGGCTCGATGTTTGAATTGTCAGCAGGTTAAGTACGAGCATCAGATGCCTGGTGGATTATTTTAGAGAATTGAGCTTCTGGAGTGGAAGTGGGAGCCGATTACTATGGACTTCGTTGTTGGACTCCCGCAGACTCGGAAGAAGTTCGACGCAGTTTTGGTCATTGTTGATAGGCTGACCAAGTCAGCGCATTTCATTCCTGTGGTAGTCTCCTATTCATCCGAGAGGTTAGCTGAGATTTATATCCGGGAGATTGTTCGTCTTCATGGTGTGTTGGTATCTATCATTTCGGACCGAGGTACACAGTTTACCTCGCGCTTCTGGAAAGCAGTTTAGCGAGAGTTGGGCACCCAGGTTGAGTTGAGTATATCATTTCATCTTCAGATGGACGGGCAGTCTGAGCAGACTATTCAAATATTGGAGGATATGCTCCGAGCTTGTGTTATTGACTTTAGAGGCTTGTGGGATCAATTCTTGCCTTTAGCAGAGTTTGCCTACAACAACAACTACTAGTCGAGTATCCAGATGGCTTCATATGAGGCTTTGTATGGTAGGCGATGTCGATCTCCGGTTGGGTGGTTTGAGCCGGGAGAGGCTCAGTTGTTGGGTACGGATCTGGTTCAGGAGGCCTTGGACAAGGTCAGGATCATTCAGGATAGGCTTCATACAGCTCAACCTAGGCAGAAGAGTTATGCAGACCGCAAGGTTCGAGATGTGGCTTTTATGGTTGGTGAGTGGGTATTGCTCCGAGTGTCGCCTATGAAGGGCGTGATGAGATTCAGGAAGAAGGGAAAGCTTAGCCCTAGGTTCATTGGTCTATTTGAGATTCTTGATCGAGTGGGAGAGGTGGCTTATAGACTTGCATTACCTCCTAGCTTATCAGCCGTGCATCCAGTATTTCATGTGTCCATGCTTCGGAAGTATCACGACGATCCATTCCATGTGTTAGATTTCAGCACTGTCTAGTTGGACAAGGACTTGTCTTATGAGGAGAAGCCGATGGCTATTCTAGACCGTCAAGTCCATCAGTTGAGATCAAAGAGTTTTCCTTCGGTTCGTGATTAGTGGAGAGGTCAGCCTCCTGAGGCGTCGACCTGGGAGTCCGAGTCCGATATGCGTAGCCGTTATCCTCATCTTTTCCCCGACTCAGGTACTTCCTTCTTCTGTCCGTTCGAGGACGAACGGTTGTTTTAGTGGTGGGGAATGTGACGACCCAAAGAGTCATCACCTGTTTTTAATTGAATTCTGTGCCTTCGAGGCCCTGAAAACCTCATTTAGGGTAGCCTCAATTTGCGTGCGTAGTCCGGGCACGTAGCCAGAAAGCTTAAATATGAAATTCTGTGAAAAATGTTAAGTCTTGACTTTAAAATGAGTTAATTTGACTTCGGTCAACCTTTTGGGTAAACGGACCCGGACCCATGATTTGACGGTCTCGGAGGGTCCTAGGAAAATATGGGACTTGGGCGTATGCCCGGAATCGAATTTCGAGGTCCCAAGCCCGAGAAATAAATTTTTAAGTTAAATTGTCTTCAGAAATTATTTAAGGAAATTTGAAATGAAAACTAATTAGAAAGCAATGGTATCGGGCCCATATTTTGGTTCTGGCGCCCGGTACATGTCTTATATATGACTTGAGTCACTCCTATGAAATTTGGTTAAAAGCGGACGTCGTTTGACGCGATCCGGACCTTAATTGAGAAATTTGATATTTAAAAGAGTTTTGAAAATTTTTATTGATTTCGAGGCTTAATTCGATGCTCGTGATGTTATTTTGGTAGTTTGATTACACGAATATACCGTAGGATGTTTTTGAGGCTGTGTGTATACTTGGGTTGGAGTTTCGAGGGCTCGGGTGAGTTTCGAGTAGGTTCCGGGATGCCTTAGGTTTAGAAAGTTAGATGTTGCAGGTTCGGGAAGTTGCAGGTCTCTGAACCCTTTAGTGCGATCCGCGAGAAATCGCGTGCGACCGCGAAGGGGCCAGCGCAGCCGCAGTCACCTTTGTGCGGAGCGCGGTGGAGGCTGTGTGGCCGCAATCGCCTTTGTGTGGTCCGCACAGGGTGCTGAACTGCAGGTCTTCAGGGAGGCCTGTGCGGCTGCGGTCCATTTGATGCGGTCCGCACAGGGGGTCTGAGAGGGGTATAAATAAACGAGAATTTCAGTTATTTTTCAATTTTTGAAACCCCAAAACATAAGAGGCGATTTTTCAAACAACCTTTCTTCTACAAAACGTTGGTAAGTGATTTATAACTCCTTTTCTTCACTGGTTAACATCTTTTAACATGATTTCAACTTCAAATCAAAGATTTTCATGGGGGAAATTGGCTGTTTTGGGTAGAACCTAGGTTCTTTTCTAAAATTGGGGATTTGGACCTCAATTTGAGGTCCCATTTCAAAACAAATTATATATTTGGATTCGTGGGGGAATGGGTAATCGGGTTTTGGTCCGAACCTTGGGTTTCAACCACGTGGGCCCGGGGGTGATTTTGACTTTTTGGGTAAAACTTTTGGAAAATATATTTTCATGCATTGGAGTTGATTCATTTAACACTTATTGATGTAATTAAGCAACTTATGACTAAATTCGAGCAGATTGGTGGTGGAAACGAAGGGTAAAGCTATAATTGAGACTTGAGTGGTGTTCAAGGCATCGAGGTAAGTGTTTGGTCTAACCCTAGCTTGAGGGATTAGGAGTTGAGTCATACTTTCTACTTGCTTCTTGTTGAGTACGACGTATAGGCATGGTGACGAGTATCTATGCGGTGGTGTCAAGCATGACCGTGGATATTAAATTGAAAGTTGTCATGTTCTTGAATGACACTTTGTATGCTTTAATCAATGATCTTCTATGATTGAGCATTTCCATTAATTGAACTGAGTACCAGCTAAGTGAGACTGGTTATAGCTGATTCTCCCCTGCCAGGATGACTATTTCGATATTGTTGTTCCCTTGCCAGAAAATTTTTATATTGCTTTTGTTCCCTTGCCGGGAAGGTATTATTTCACTTATGTTCCCTTGCCGTGATTTCTTGTGATTGTGTGATGAACTGTAAAAGGGAGCGGCTGGTACGCCTACCACAAGATAATGAAATGGGAGCGGGTGGTACGCCTACCACAAGATATTATGAAATGAGAGCGGGTGGTACGCCTACCACAATATATGATGAAATGAGAGCGGGTGATACGCCTACCACAAGATATGAGAAATGGGATCGGGTTGCACGCCTGCAACAAGATGAAAACTGAAAGTTAAAGTTATCTTTACTTCTCTTTATCTGTGTTAAAAGTTATATTGTTAGCTTCCTTGTTATTTTGTTTTGTCAGCTACCCCCGAAGCATGTTCCCCTTTCCCAGCTTTAATTGCTTATTACTTGTTACTTTTCCGCCATATGTTATATAACTGCACATGTTTATTTGGAGTCTGGTCCTAGCCTCGTCACTACCTCGCCGGGGTTAGGCCAGGCACTTACCAGCACATGGGGTCGGTTGTGCTGATACTACACTCTGCACTGTGTGCAGATCCCTGAGCAGCTTTCAGATAGTAGTTGGAGGGCTTCCTTCAGTCCATCCGGAGACCCAAGGTAGATCTGCAGACGTTCGCGGGCCCTGATGTCTCCCTCTATCTCTATTTCTTGTTTCCTTTATCTCTTGCTTAGGAAGAGTACTATGTATTTTCTTCAGACTTTGTATATAGTGACTCTTAGACAGTCTGTGGTACTGTGACACCAGATTTTGGGGTATTGAAGTTTAAAAGTGGTAATAGTTGTCACACCTCCTTTTTCCGCACCCGAGAGGCGCAAGGGAGTTTTTTCCAATTAAAGGACAATCGAAACGGGATTGGTTTATTTATTTCAGAGTCGCCACTTGGGAGATTTAAGGTGTCCCAAGTCACCAATTTTAATCCCGAATCGAGGAAAAGAATGACTCTATATTACAGTCTGCGTACCAGAAATCCGGATAAGGAATTCTGTTAGCCCGGGAGAAGGTGTTAGGCATTCCCGAGTTCCGTGGTTCTAGCACGGTCGCTCAATTGTTATATTCGGCTTGATTATCTGATTTTATACAAGCATGAACTTATGTGCCAATTTTATCTTTTAAACCGCTTTTATCATTCACTGTTATTTTTATAGGACTTGCAACGTCGTGAAAACATATCTCGAACCACGTTACATCAATGCACCCGTGATTATTGACATACCTTGACTCGGTTGAGATTTGGATTTGGGTCACATAAATGTGCACCCGATTTAAGAAAAATAAATTATTTAAGACGCGCCTAAAACAACTAACGTATGGTTGTTTTGGGGAAGGCCGTAAAATTTGCTAAACGGCATGTCCCGAATTCTAAGTGTTGTAATGTATATACAGTTAGAGGGCCCCGCCGCTGAGTCTATTTTATTTGACGAGGCTCGTCTCGTTCTACTTTTAAAAGGAATTCGCGACGTCATGGATATGCCTCTCGGATCACGTCACAATCAATGTACCCGTGATTAGAAATACATTTCGAATCCGTCGAGATTTGGATTTGGGTCACATAAATGTGCACCCGAGTTTAAGAAGGTAAGGTTTATTAAAGCGTATCCTAAAAAGACTAACGTGTTGTTATTTTAGGAGGGTTGTGAGATTTGCTAAGCAACCCGTCCTGGAAACTAAATGCTTCAATAATATACATTTAACGAGGGCCCCGCACCTGCGCGTTTTGTTTATTTTCATCGAGGCTCGTCTCGTCCTTATTTTAAAAGGATATCCTATAGCAACTACGTTTCTTGTGGTGTTTGTCTCTACTAATTGAAAGCAGTAAATAGCCCTAATCGATTACATGATTGCGAGCTTACTTATAACAGGATTTAAAATGCTTTTACAGAATAATAAAACGTGACTGCGATTATGGACAACTAGTCGAAAATTATGGGCCCAAACCTAGCTCATGCGAGATGGCCAGACTTGGGCCCCTGTTTTTCGATATGGGCCTAACTGATTTGTTTCGATTTGGGCTCGGCCTTCATGAGATTGAGGCCTAGAACTGATTCTTTGTTCTGTGAAATGAGTTTATCAATTTATATGGGACAATCTGGCAAAAGGAGAAAGAACTTTAACTAAAGTGGATAGTTTTCCTATTTGGCTTACATTAGAGAATATATTACACCCTCAGACTAAGTCTAAAAATACAACTTATTACACTGGGAATGTTTTTCACCTAACAGCACACATACATGACTAGCATTCATTAACCTACATTGATACACTAAGCATGTAGGCTACTTCTATTATCCAAACGAAAATGTAACTACTATATACTACATGACATTTAACACAACAGTCCACGTGTATATAAAAACAATCTGCAGGTCCTCTCTTTTGCATTCATGTTCAAACTCTCAGTTACATTAGTGGTATCGATTGTGTACCTGGTAAGGAGGACAAAGAAGAAAGGAATGATCAGCTAGGCAATATGCAGTGAATACAGCAGCGGCAGACACACAGCAACAACACAGCAATCAACCAACTAAACCAAGTGTTTTCCACAGTCCGCGAACAACCAACAATAGTTCCCAGAACAAAAGAAACCAGCAAATAGTCGAATGCCAAACCAGTAATTCCAGACGAAGAGTAATGAACACCAGAAGTAAAAGAAGTTCGATGCAGCAAATAACAACAGTTCAGCAACCAACAAACAGCTCAGTCAGTGCAGATGACAGAACTTGGCCAAGGCAGCTTGACCAATATGAATTCTTATTCAACTTTCAGATGGTGTTTGGTTATAATCTATTTGGAAACTAACTTATGTTTTTCAGCTTTCTTTAAACTCAGTAAACCTTCCTTCAGACTAAAAGTTTCAGCTTTTAAACCAAAAATTCCAGCCTTTTGTTTTCTTTTTTCTGAAGACTAAAAGTCCAGCCTAAGACTCCAAACTCCAGCCCCGTTTAAGTTCTCAAATGGCTTCTTTATAAGCCAAAAACCAGTGCAGTTAAGCTGCCTTTTTTGCTGCAACTTGCAGCCTGCCCATACTCTTTAAAGCCCATGCCTAAGCATCTTTTGGTGTCAGCCCCCTTTATTCCCCACGCCTGGTTTTTGTTTAATCCAGAATTATGGGCTCATTTGTTTATTCATTTTAAGCCCCATACCCTTGTGTCTTGTTCCCCATTGGTATTAGTTTAATCCTAAATTAGTACCCTACTTGTCAGCCCATTTATACTAATCTTTTCTGTCTTTTTCAACACCCCAGAATGCCCTTGTTAACCCTGGATTATTACTGCCCTGCCTATTGCAGCATCAGGGCATTTTTGAACTGATGAGAGTTCAAATTCAGGACTGCCTAGACTGAACCCTTTTAGTCATTTTTATAATGCCAACAAACCATTTCAAACATTACTGGGACATTCAGTCAGTGTCCGAGTTCAATTAGTTACGTGAAAATACTAGCTCATTCGATTCATTAGTTATAGCAAACTAATCGACGACATTTATCGAGTCGACTATACTAATTATAACAGGTAATAATCAGTCGCTCACATAAACAATACATTTAGGGATCTAAAGGGCATCAGACAATTTTTTGTTCAATTACTGGGGCCTATATGAGTTATCATGTTTATCACAGAGTACATTCAGAATCATACACAGAACACAATCGACCAAATAAAAGGTCTTTACAGAGATGAAAGAAATCCGAATGAAAAAAAAATAAATAACAAAAAATAACAAACAAACACAATGAAGCATGCTGACCACTTAATCAAAACTAACACAAAAGAAAGGAAAACTTACCGAAAATGTTTAAATCAAAACAGACCCAAATCTGATTCATCTTCGAACTTTTGAGGCCGAACAAACTTTAATCAGGGTGTTCTCACATGAGAACACCTTGATTAAGGTCTATTAGACCTCAAACCCATGTCCAAACCGGCCGGATTCCCCAGGTGCATGTGTTCTAAAGTCTGGATTTCCAGATCTGATTTTTAGGGAGTTGTGGGTAGATTCGGACCAAACCAAGCTTGGTTTGGTCACGAGGAAAGTCAGGGGAGTGTCTGGTATGAAGATGGGATGGTTTGGCATAGATCCGGGTTCGACTCAAATCTTCAAATGAAGATTCGAGACGAAGGAAAGCGATTCGAGTCTAGGGAGTAACAGATCCATGTTCAGGAGAGTGAGGGGGTCTTAGGGTGTTCAGGAGGTGGCCACCGGCGTCCATGCCGCCGGCTTTAATGGCGAGGGAGACGGGGGCGGCTAGGGTTTCTAATGGGAGGTCCGGGTTTGAGCTTGGGGACGAAGGGGTGGGGTGTTGGTATAGGGGGCGTGGGTATAAGGGAAGGTTTATATATGGTCTATGGGATTGGATCTGAGCCGTTAGATCAGATGATCTCAACGGCTTGGATCTGATGCTGAGAAATGAGACGGGGTCGTTTGGCAGTTAAACGGGGTCGTTTGGTTTAAGTGAGGGGTTGGGTCAGGCTGGTTATTTGGGTCGGGTTTGAACATGGGTCGCTGAAAGAGGTCCTGAACCGTTGGATCGGCTGGGACGGACGGCTCAGATTGATTTGCCTGAAACGACGTCGTTTCAGGAGGTGCCTGGGCAGGCCTGGTCTGGACCGGGTCAGCTGGTTGGGCCTGTTTTCGTTTCATTTCTTTTGGGCCCAACCGATTTCCTTCCCTCTTTGTTTTCTAATTTCATTTTTCTTTTAAAACAAAAAATAAAAAATAAAACTAACAAAAATAAATAAAATAACGAAATTAAAACTAAACAACAATGCAACATTTTAACACAATTATCACAAAATTATTTAAGTAAGTGAACTAAAAGTCTAGAATGAGCGATGCGCATATACATATATATTTTTTGAATTTTCTTTTAACGACAGCCATTTTTGTATTTTTGTTTGATAATGTCTAGATGCAAAATGGACAGACCTACAAACGACTAATAACACATGTCACGAAAAGGAAAATTGTACAGCGAAGTCTTTTGCCACTATTTTTATTTTCTTTTGGAGCGATAGTCCGTGAAGCAAAAATCACGTGCTTACAGCTGCCCCTCTTTGCACGAAGACACGAAGGGTTTTCGCGCAAAGATAAAGCGAGCGATTTTTGCCCGTCTGAATACTCCGTGTGAAGCATTTTTTGAAAAAGATTTGACCGAACCTTTGCTTCAGAGGTTTCCTACATATCCTGGGCTGAACAGGAATCAGGTCAATGTAGTTCGGGAAATTTTGGTAGCTGGGACTACCGTGTGACTGTAGTGTTTGCTGTTGTTGTGCGCTGTTGTATGCTGCTGTAGGATGCTACTGCTCAACCGATCTCCCTATTACATTGCTCTAAAAGGAAAACAAGAAGCTAAGCTAAACTGAGGATCCTGAAATCTCATCCATCTTCAACTTGTTCTTGCTGCCTTGCTTTCTTGTCGGCTAACGCTTTCCTCTGACGCCTTTATTTTGTGAACTTGGAGATGATGCTGGTCCTTCACCTTTTTTGAATGTCAGTTCTCATCACTTTGCTTGATTTGCTGGGGATACGGCTTTCTTCTTTAAATCTTCCAATGGTTTCTTCAGTGGTATGGCTTTTCATCAGATCGTCATACTGGGCATGCTACAACGCTCCCAAACTGCTTCTTTTGAGATGCGTTCCTTTTTCCTTTTGAATTGCGCGCTTGCCTCTGCAGTTGTCTGCTTCTTGGTGCTGGGGATTTTATGGTTTCCTGCTTGGGGCTTTCTGTTGTACCCTTCCGTCTTCAGGTGGGGTGACTGATTCCAAAATCTAGAGCTGAATGTATTCCCGCATTATACTGGTGGGCGACCTAGAACTTAAAAGTATTCCCGCATTATACTGGTGGGCGACCTAGAACTTAATGTATTCCCGCATTATACTGGTGGGCGACCTAGAACTTAAAAGTATTCCCGCATTATACTGGTGGGCGACCTAGAACTTAAATGTATTCCCGCATTATACTGGTGGGCGACCTAGAACTTAAAAGTATTCCCGCATTATACTGGTGGGCGACCTAGAACTTAAATGTATTCCCGCATTATACTGGTGGGCGACCTAGAACTTAAAAGTATTCCCGCATTATACTGGTGGGCGACCTAGAACTTAAAAGTATTCCCGCATTATACTGGTGGGCGACCTAGAACTTAAAAGTATTCCCGCATTATACTGGTGGGCGACCTAGAACTTAAAAGTATTCCCGCATTATACTGGTGGGCGACCTAGAACTTAAATGTATTGAAATTGCTTTCCCGTTCTTCCAGAAAATTTTCGACAATCGGCAGAAAATTTTCTGCCCCGGTTTTTGGTGACTTCCATGGCGTTGCATCTTGCTGCCATCATCAATTCTTTGATCTCCTGCAACAGACAAAAGGATTTAGTCAGTTTTAATCGTGGTGGTGCCTTTCTGGCAAGCCATTTTTCTCTCTTCCCCTTCTCTTGCTCTTTGTCCCCATAATTGGTTGGCGGGCAAAGTTGCCTGTTGGGGGGGGTTTCTAGCCTGCTGGGGATCGGTTTTCAGTTTATCCCCTTTTCTGCTTTCTCTTTAAGCATATTCTGTGGGAGTCTGCTTCTACCTCCCGAAACCACTCCCTTTTGGAGCTTACTTCTTTCAAAATTTCCGAGCACAATCCTTGCATTGCTTGGGGCCGGCTTTTAGGACTGTTTGTATTCTCCTGCATTGGATGAATTCCCCTTCGATTTCTGGTAGTAAGCTTTGAAAAATCCTTTAAAGACACATTTTAGGAAAAGAAAAATAAAGATATGGAAAAGAGAAAAACTTTGTGAACCAATATTTTGTGGGAGGAGCTAATCAAAAGAACTTATCTGGAGGACATGATTGGTCCCCGTGATCATGGCGCGCACCATAGATTCCCGACCCAGTCTATTTGTATCAATCGATTTGTCCGATGGTCTGACTTGCTGGGGATGATAAATGGATGTTCATCTTGTTGCGAATGTGGTAGCTTTTGCTGCTCTATCTTGTCGCCTCATAGTGCCCTTCGAGGGGTTTTCACTAATGAGACTCTCTCTTTTCTCTCATCTCCCGGCGCCTTATGGTGCCTGTGAGGGTTTTCACCAATAAGACTCTCTCATTTCATATCCCTCATCTTACATCGCCTCTCGGTGCCTGTGAAGGTTTTCACCGATAAGACTCTCTCATTTTATTTCTTTCGAGGAATCGGGGCGTTGTAGATACGACCCTCTCTTCTGGAGATTCTTTTGACTATCAATTCATTCTCAGTCTTATTTGCCGGACTTGGCATCTCTCGAACATTGATCGGGAGGTCTTTTGGATGTTGATGTTGGTTTTGGTGTGGGTTTGGAGAAAGGCTATAAAAATGAAAACAAATTTGAAGTGTGATGTGCTACAACTTTTGGAATCAAACCTTTGTTGGAACTTAAAACATAACCTCTGCCCCAGTTTTCTTGCTTGGGGAATTTATCTTTTATGCTTATGTTGAGCTATGTGTGTTGCGCACATTGTGCCTATTATGCACACTATGTACATTATGCATCCTATATTTGCTATGATGCATACTATGACCGAGCCGTGAGGCGCCTACGTATCCTCTTCGAGGAATCAGGTCAAACGTAGTTCCCACGGTTTTATATTCCTTGATTTTTCTTTTCTTTCTTTTCATTTTCTTTTCCTTTTCTTTTTCTTTTTCTTTTCTTTTCCTTTCGTTTCTTTTCCCTTTTTTTTCGTATCTTTCCCATTAGTGATTCCAAAAGAGGGGTATTGAAAGAATTTGCTCAAGGCTCAAAGGGGGAAGCGAAGGTTAAAAGTGTTTGGATAGAAGAAAGAATTGCCTCCGTCATCTCATTATCCAATAAATGCCAAATACAAACAAATAAACCAAAATTGCCATAATTTAAAGAAATTACGCATAATATCTCTTGACTGCATCTGAATTGATAGCCATGTCGACACATCTACCTTCGACATCTGTCAAACACAAAGCACCGTTGGACAATATTCTGGTCACGATATAAGGCCCTTGCCAATTTGGGGCGAATTTGCCTTTTGCCTCGACCTGATGTGGGAGGATCTTCTTTAACACCTGCTGCCCTACCTCAAACTTCCTGGGGCGCACCTTCTTGTTATATGCTCTTGCCATTCTCTTCTGATACAGTTGACCATGGCACACTGCTGCCAATCTTTTCTCATCTATCAGGCTCAACTGTTCCAATCGAGCTTTTACCCATTCATCATCATCAATCCCGGCTTCAGCGACAATTCGGAGGGACGGAATTTCGACCTCCGCTGGTATCACGGCCTCAGTTCCATACACCAACAAATAAGGAGTTGTGCCTATGGAAGTCCGGACGGTAGTGCGGTAACCCAACAAAGCAAAGGGCAATTTCTCGTGCCACTGTCTGGACCCTTCCACCATTTTTCGCAGTATCTTCTTGATATTCTTATTGGCTGCTTCGACTGCTCCATTTGCCTTAGGACGATATGGGGTGGAATTGCGGTGTGTAATCTTGAATTGTTGGCATACCTCTTTCATCAGGCTGCTATTGAGATTCGCACCGTTATCCGTGATGATCACTTTTGGGATCCCAAATCTGCAGATGATATGGGAGTGAACAAAGTCCACCACTGCCTTCTTGGTTACCGACTTGAAGGTTTTAGCCTCAACCCATTTGGTGAAGTAATCAATGGTCACTAGAATGAACCTGTGACCGTTGGACGCTGCTGGCTCGATGGGCCCAATGACATCCATGCCCCAGGCCACAAACGGCCAAGGTGCTGACATCGTATGTAACTCTGTTGGCGGAGAATGAATCAAATCTCCATGTATCTGGCACTGATGGCATTTCCTCACAAAAGTGATACAGTCGCGTTCCATGGTGAGCCAATAACACCCTGTTCGAAGGATCTTTCTTGCCAATACATATCCGCTCATGTGTGGTCCGCAAACTCCGGCATGTACTTCCGCCATAACCGTCGTCGCCTGCCCGGCATCTATGCATCTCAACAATCCCAAATCCGGGGTCCTTTTGTGCAATACTCCTCCACTGAGGAAGAAACCATTCGACAAACGCCGAAGGGCTCTTTTTTGGTCCCCAGAGGCATGTTTTGGGTATATCCCCATCCTGAGGTATTCCTTGATATCATGAAACCAGGGTTCGCCATCTGCCTCTTCTTCTACGGCATTGCAGTAGGCGTGCTGATCACGGACTTGGATGTGCAGAGGATCAACATACATTTTGTCAGGGTGGTGCAGCATTGATGCTAAGGTGGCTAAGGCATCCGCAACCTCATTGTGAATTCTCGGGATGTGTTTGAACTTTACCGATCGAAATTTCTTGCTCAGATCATGCAAGCATTGTCGGTATGGTATGAGCTTTAGATCTCGTGTTTCCCATTCACCCTGAATTTGATGTACCAAGAGGTCCGAATCTCCCAAGACCAAGACGTCTTGGACACCCATGTCAGCAGCCAAGCGCAGACCCAGAATGCAAGCCTCATATTCGGCCATATTGTTGGTGCAATAGAAGCGTAGTTGAGCCGTAACAGGATAATGCCGTCCTGTTTCAGAAATGAGTACTGCTCCTATTCCAACCCCTTTTGCGTTTGCCGCTCCATCGAAGAAAAGCTTCCAACCCGGTTCCTCGGGTAATTCCAACTCATTCGTATGCATCACCTCTTCGTCAGGAAAATACGTTCTTAAGGGCTCGTATTTCTCATCAACGGGATTCTCTGCCAAATGGTCTGCCAGTGCCTGGGCTTTCATGGCCGTCCTTGTCACGTAGATGATATCAAATTCTGTGAGCAGAATTTGCCATTTTGCCAACCTTCCCGTGGGCATAGGTTTCTGAAAGATATACTTCAACGGGTCCAAACGGGATATGAGATAAGTAGTGTATGAAGACAGGTAGTGCTTCAACTTCTGAGCTACCCAAGTTAGGGCGCAGCATGTTTTCTCGAGTTGAGTGTACTTGACCTCATGCACTGTGAATTTCTTGCTAAGATAGTAGATGGCCTGCTCCTTCCTCCCTGTGTCATCATGTTGCCCCAGTACACAACCAAATGAATTTTCCAAGACCGTCAGGTAAAGGATTAGGGGTTTCCCGGGCTTAGGCGGGACCAATACGGGTGGATTAGACAGATACCCTTTGATTTGGTCGAAAGCCTCCTGACACTCTGTCGTCCAACCTACTGCAGCATCCTTTCTCAGTAGCCGAAATATGGGCTCACAAGTTGCTGTGAGTTGAGCGATGAACCTGCTGATGTAATTGAGTCTACCCAGCAAACTCATTACCTCTGTTTTGTTCCTTGGCGGTGGCAGGTCTCGGATGGATTCAATTTTGGATGGGTCTAACTCAATCCCCCGTCGACTGACGATGAATCCTAGCAACCTTCCTGATGGAACCCCGAATGCGCATTTGGCCGGGTTAAGCTTGATATCATACCTTCGGAGTCTTTGGAAAAATCTCCTTAGGTCTGCTACATGGTCCTCCTGACGCCAAGATTTGATGATCACATCATCGACGTACACTTCTATTTCTTTGTGTATCATGTCATGAAACACAGCAGTCATTGCTCGCATGTACGTTGCCCCAGCGTTCTTTAACCCGAACGGCATTACCCGATAGCAGTAGGTTCCCCATGGCGTAATAAACGCTGTCTTCTCAGCATCCTCTTCGTCCATTAGGATCTGATGATAACCCGCATAGCAATCCACAAAGGATCCGATCTCGCGCCCAGCGCAATTATCGATCAGGATATGAATGTTGGGTAACGGGAAATTGTCCTTGGGACTTGCTTTGTTGAGGTTGCGGTAGTCGACGCACACCCTGATTTTTCCATCCTTCTTTGGGACTGGTACCACATTGGCCAGCCACTCGGGATACCGAGTGACCCGAATGACCTTAGATTGTAATTGCTTAATCACCTCTTCTTTGATCTTTACACTCATTTCTGTTTTAAATTTCCTTAGTTTTTGCTTGACCGGAGGGTATGCCGGGTCAGTGGGCAATTTGTGAACCACTAAATCGGTGCTCAATCCAGGCATATCATCATATGACCATGCAAAAACATCTTTGAATTCCCTGAGAGTTTCGATCAATTCTGCTTTGACATTCGGCTCAATGTGGATGCTAATTTTGGTCTCTTGGATGTTATCAGCGTCTCCTAGGTTTACAGCCTCAGTGTCATTTAGGTTAGGCTTGGGTTTCTCTTCAAATTGGCACAGTTCTCGGTTTATTTCTTCGAAGGCTTCCCCTTCATCACATTCGGATTCATTATCACAAACGACCTCTTGCATCATTGAGTCAGATTCAGATTGATTTATTAGACTAGGTCGAAGATCCGCTGTGCATGCCATGTCATTAGGACCAGTAAAAAGAGAACTGTTCAGAAAGAAAAAGAACAAAACAAGAAATTAAAATGGGACAAAAGAAAAGAACTTTATTAAATTTGCAGGATAAAAAAGGGTTCACACTTTTACACAACGAAAGTAAAATTGGGATTACACCCTTGAATAATCCGATCAAACAAACAAACAAACAAAACATTAATCAAAGCCTACTACCAAGACTCCCCTCGGACAGGAAGAGGAGTAACCGTCCAATTGTTGGTCTTGGCCTCAGGCCCCACAAATTGTATCTCTGCTCTGCTGGAACCTTCTCCAGCTTCCACCATACTGACATCCGCAAATAGCCTTTCAAAACTCTGATTGAGGTCTTCATTTATACCGATCAAAGGTCCTCGAATCTTTGGGATCGCTGACCCCTTGGCACTTGCTTTAACAAAAGACCTTGAGAGGCGTGGCACTGGTTTAGGCAGAAACCAGACCCTCTTCTTCATTCTTCGCGCCTCCTTCCTGTCTGCTGCGGTTGGTTTGAACCCCAACCCGAAGGTTTCCAGATTCTTAGGAAGGGAAACAGGTTGGACTATCCCTTGAAGTTCAACTCCCAGGCCTTTTCCCGGCACAAATCCGTTACCCAGCATCTCCGATACCATCATGACTGTTGCGGCAGCTACCCTAGGGTGCGGGATGATTTCTCCTTCAGAGATTTTGTTGGCCGACCCTGTATCGAGAATCTGGTAGACCCAAGGACCCTTGTCATCAGTGGTCTCTATGAAAGGCACAATGGTTCCGCCCATGGTGCCTGTTGTATCCTCGCCGTGCAACACGACCTCTTGTCTTTCCCACTCGAACTTCACTGTCTGATGTAGGGTGGAAGGCACCGCTTTAGCTGCATGAATCCAAGGTCGTCCTAACAGCAAGTTGTAAGATACCGTGGCGTCCAACACCTGGAATTCCATGGTAAATAGGACCGGACCAATGGTTAATTCAAGTACAACATCCCCCACAGTGGCGGTTCCGTTTCCGTCAAACCCCCGGACACAGATGCTATTCTCCCGGATTCTTCCACGGTCAATCTTTAACTGGTCCAGGGTGGATAATGGACAAATATTGGCGCTTGAGCCGTTATCCACCAATACTCGGGTTACCACCGAGTCTTCACATTTGACAGCTAGGTATAGAGCTTTGTTATGCTCCGTACCTTCCACCGGCAGGTCATCATCTGAGAATGTCACTCTGTTCACCTCGAAAATCTTGCTAGCAATGGTTTCCAGGTGGTTTACAGAAATCTCACTGGGTACATGGGCCTCGTTCAATATCTTTAACAGGGCCCGGCGATGTTCCTCGGAATGGAGGAGTAAGGACAATAGTGAGATCTGGGCAGGTGTTTTTCTCAGCTGCTCAACCACAGAATAGTCTTGCACTTTCATCTTCCTCAGGAAGTCTTCAGCCTCTTCTTCTGACACTGGCTTCTTGGTTGCCACTGGGTTGGTTTTTCTTAACTCCACCGGAGCAAAACATCGACCTGATCGAGTCAGCCCTTGCGCTTCACAACTGACTTCTTCCACCTGTTTTCCTTGGTACGTCACCACTGCTTTTTCATATTTCCAGGGCACAGCCCTGCTGTCAAGCATAGGCAGTTGGACCACCGGCTTTATGGTCACCCGTTCTCTACATACCCCTTTCAACATGACTGCCGGTGTGGGCAGGATCCCTGGTATTACCAATTTGCTTGGCTCGGGTTTGCTTGTTATGACGGACGGGTTCTTCCCCCATATTACTACCGGCTTGACGCCTTCTCCCTGCGACTGTACCTTTGTTCCTCCACCGGTTAAGACTTCTTTTGGGGCAGCTTGGATCATCATCACTGTTTGTGAGGGTTTTCTTAATTCTCCTCCCTCACACACCAACTCAATCATGTGAGTTTCGTGGTGCGTTGGCAGTGGGTTTTGGTTGATGTTAGGAGCCTCCGGTGTCTGGACCTCGATCTTATTGGTGTCAATAAGATCCTGTATGGCATGCCTTAACTTCCAGCACTTCTCGGTATCGTGCCCGAGCATCCCTGAACAGTATTCACAACTGATTGAACGATCCAAATTCTGAGGCGGGGGATTTGGTTCCCGAGTATGGACAGGACTAACCAAACCCAATTGCCGCAGCTTGTGGAACACAGCGGTGTAGGTTTCTCCCAGTTCGGTGAAGGTTCTTTGCTTCCGCAACCTGTCATTTCTGGCATCTGGATTTCCCCGGAAACCTGCCCCTGAAGGATTTCTATATGCCCTTGGTGGAGGGTAAGTGTTTTGTGGTGGTGCATATATGTTCTGGGGAGCCGGTGCGCGCCATTGTGGGCGAACCGGAGGCTGAGTGTATACCTGGGCTTGGTGTACGGAACAATGTGGTTCTCGAGATGGGTAGAAATTTTGTGGTGGGTTGTATGTGTAGTTTGACCTGTGAGGCCTGGGTTGGTTGTAGTGCGGCCTGCCAGCCCTGGCCCAACTGCCTGCCTCGATCGTGGCAACCTCTTCTTTCTTTCTTCTCAGCGCACCTCCCGTGCCGCTTTGAATAGCCTGGGTTGTGGCCTTAAGTGCCGAATAGTTTAAGATCTTGTCCGACCTCAAACCTTCTTCTATCATGACCCCTATTTTGACCACCTCGTTGAAAGATTTTCCAACCGTTGTCACCAAGTGACCAAAGTAGGTTGGATCCAATGTCTGCAAAAAGTAGTCTACCATCTCTCCCTCTCTCATGGGAGGATCGACCCTAGCTGCTTGTTCTCTCCAGCGGAACCCGAACTCGCGAAAACTTTCCCCGGGTTTCTTCCCAGTTCTCAATAACGTGAGACGGTCAGGGACTATCTCCAGATTGTATTGGAAATGACCTGCAAAAGCCTGCGCCAGGTCATCCCACGTGTACCACCTGCTGAAATCCTGCCTGGTATACCATTCCAGTGCAGATCCGCTCAGACTTTGGCCGAAATAAGCTATCAAAAGCTCATCCTTGCCTCCTGCCCCTCTCATTTTGCTACAGAATCCCCGCAAATGTGCCATGGGATCACCGTGCCCTTCATATAAATCAAACTTGGGCATCTTGAACCCAGCCGGGAGTTGGACATCTGGGAAAGGGCACAGATCTTTGTATGCCACGCTGACTTGATTGCCCAGCCCGTGTAAGTTCCTGAAGGATTGCTCCAGGCTTTTGAACTTTCTCAACACTTCGTCCTGTTCAGGGGCCTTAATCGGCTTCTCAACCTCTGCCGGTACTTCCAAATGGGGATTGTAAGCCTGTGGTTCCGGTGCGTGGAATGTAGGCTCAGGGGGATAGTATTGTGTATCGTGAGCCTGAAACAATGGCTCACTGGTCGTTCGCTGCAAAGGGGCTGATGCAGGTCCCACAAAAATGGGAATATTGGGTGTTGGGAGAGGTTGATGGGGTGGTGGAGCTTGGGAATCATGAGGGCTTCTTTCTTGATGATAGAGGGGATTTGGGCGGCTTGTGGAAGGGCCAGAGTGAGGGTACTCCGGCACGTGTCCCAGTGTTCCAGGACTCTTTTGTGTTTTGGCCAGGGCTAGCTGCATTGCATGCATCTCTAGTCCCATCCTTTCAATCTTTTCCATTGCCTCTTTTAGCAACTGGCTCATCGGCCTTTCTTCCTCATTACTATTCTCTGAAGTAGTCATGCTTGTTGCTACCGGTCCTTTGGATCTGGTTTGGTATGAATGTGTTGCCAGAATTCTTTAACAACTAACTGTCTGATATCAGACAACAACAAACTTTGTTAGTGTTAGAGCTTAACAGATTTGATCATAACACATAGAGGATGCAATGCACCTAGGCAGTTAATCGTTTCTACATGCTTTGCCTCAAACAACATACGTCATCCCGGTTTGCTCATTCATCCCTTTTTAAAGTACTTTGGGAAACCCTGTGTTTTATTTTGTATTTTTATTTTTATTTATTAAAAGCGGTCGAATCTTATGGGGATTGCCTACGTATCACGTCCCCGCGTGAATCAGACCAGGCGTAGTTCTGCCTTAAAGTAAAGAAACACACAATTCTTGTGAAATCATTAAATTCATTCTCAAAATTTTGCTATTACAAATTACATCAAGCAAGGAATAGCAATAGTACAGACTCCACAGTTCTTAACCCGTTTTGACTAAAAGAAAGGAAAATAACATATGGAAAAACGACAAAGCCAAATAAACAGGACTCAACCAAAGATTAATTTTCCAACTTAGGGACCCGCGAGGCATCATTCGGCCTTTCCGCGGCCCTTGGTGTGAGGTCCCTCTGCAGGTTTTTCAACTCATTCATGATTCGGTGGACGCAACCCATGATGGAAACAAGGAGGGTCTTTCGAGGCTTTTGCTCGCATGCCAGGCATCTCATGTAGATGTAATGCCCAATCTCGTCGATCTTTCCCCGGATGTTGTCCCTTTCTGTGAACAAATGCCTTATCTGTTGGTTCTTCAATCCCAGTGTTTGCGCATTGTTGGCAAGCTGATCCTGGAACATCTCCATTTGCCTTTCCATTCTGGTCATTGCATCGTAACATTGCCTTCTGTCGGCTTGGGCATCTCGTGTTCGCTTGAGGATCCTTTCTCGAAGAGAGGCATTCGTTTCCCTTAATGTCCCGACGCTCAGTTCATACTCCCTTATGACTCGTTGCAGGTGCTGCCTCCGAGCCATCGTACCTTTTGCCCACTTGGTTCGCAATTTTGCTGCGCTGGCCCTGGCTTTTTCCAAATCTTCCTGACATTCCGCAACCTGATCTTTTAACCCTGCTATCAATCTTTTATCTGCCCGGCTTCTTAGCTGGCTATTAGCCTCTTTTTTCATTCTCCGGATCTGAGCTTTGAGGATCTCGCCTTCTCTGATTAACTTGTTCTTTTCTCCCTTGTGGGCAGCAGACTGTAATTGGCACTCAAACTTCATATCCTGAACTTGTTGCTTCAGTTTGCCTGCTTTGACAAGATATTCCTGCTCTTTGGCCAACCAGCCCCACTGTTCTTGTGAAGATTTGGCAAATTCTTGCAGGTGAGGTCTTTTGGTCGGTCTTCCAGATGATGTCTCCCCTTTGTACCAGGCCTGATACCCGGGCGAAACTTCCCCTTTTGCCCGATTCATTACACAAGTATTTGCTTCTAAGTATTGACATTGGCTCCAAATTTGACGAACCCTTGCTTCAGGAAACTGGCCGTCGGGACTGATCTCGATTACCTGGATGCTCAGATCCTCGTCTTTCGGCACTATCTGATACCTCCCAAGTTGCCTTAAAACCCGATGCGGCGCGTATGGTTGAATACTCTTAAGTCCCATCAAGAGAAAATGGGGCCTGGCTGCTGGCATGTATATGACTTCGTCGATCGGTAACCACCCTAGCGTCCACTGTATTTGACTGGCGTTGAGGGTATGGAAACATGAGGTCCATGCTGTGACTCCTTCTGGCAGGTAGGTTTCGTCAACTCTGGTATAGAACTCCTCTATGCAGGTCTTTCCAGCGGACCCATGGCTCAAAAACTGGGCTCGGTGACATAGGTGTTCGGTCATCCACATTTGCAACAACAAATTGCAACCCTCGAAAAAGCTTCCTTCCGGCTTTGCAAGAAGTGAGTGCCCTGAATATATCAGATACTATCATGGGCGCCAACGTACTATCACTCTGTGTGAGCAACGTACTGACGACCCCTGCTATCTTTATGTCAATATTCCCATCTTTTCTTGGGAATACTAGTAGTCCTAAGAAAGTTATCATGAAAGCAATTCGTCTATGTTCTTCCCACTTTTGGCGATTACCTTTGCTGCACAACTGGTTTTCTGGCTTGTCGAATCCTCCTATGTGACCATATCTTTGATATATGAAACTCATGCTGCAAAAACCTTTTGCCAAGTCAGGGTTATGAATTGTTCTGACTATCTTTAAGGAGTCCAGGAACCGGTGTATTGCTACAGCTCTTGGAGCAATCAGATATTTGTGCCTCAAAGGAGTCTCAGTGCTGCCGATATACCCTGCTATTTCTTCTAAAGTTGGGGTAAGTTCAAAATCTGAGAAACGGAAGACATTGTGCGCAGGATCCCAGTGGGGGACTAGTGCCCTTATGATATCTCCTCGTGGCCTGATATCCAACAAACTCGTGAGGCCTTTCAGATACTTCTTGATTTCATCATGCCCTTCTTTGCCCAAATCATTCCACCAGAGCCGCAATTGGAGGGGAATTTTATTCATGATTGAAAAGGGTTCAGTCGGAATCGTGCTCATTCTGCACATTTATTAATAAGATTTTAACAAACGACACTTATCCTGATAAAAACAAAAATATATGCGATTTTTGTGAATTTTGAATTTTCGTATATATATAAAAACTTTCTAAAGATGTCAATAACGGAAAATATTTTGGATTTTTGTTTCGAAAACTGGGAGCCTGAAAGGACTTTTCTAGACCTTCAGCAAGACAAATACTTTTGTCACAAATAAAGATATATATACATCTTTGAAGTAAAGAAAAACTTTTGAATTTTTCATATATATACATATATTTGCAACAAATAATAAAAGTAAAGACAACATAAGACTCCTTTTTTATTATTATTTTCATAAAAAAAAACCATTTTAAAAATAAGATCTTTTTTTTTTTTTAATTTTTATGACAAGACAAACTCTATATTTCTATTGATTATTTTACTTTTTGAAAACAGAACAACGACTTTTTTTCAAAATTTTGGCAGAGTTTTGACAGTATTTGTTTTTTCTTTTTTTCAACAATAAACAATCAACTCCTAACCGTTGTTTCCTTTTTTTTCACAATATTCCAAATATTCAAACCGGTCAGCATGCGGGCATGAGACAAATAAATGCACGGAAAACAATAGGATGCATCAGAATGGTCTTTTCATATCAGGTTGCTAGTCCTAGACGGACCCAACCCCTGTGTTGAGTCCCCTAAGTCATATGCAACATGATGCAAATAAGCGTTCCTACTAGGGATCCGGCATGAAGTCACGTTATTCTATGTTCAAAACCTGGGTCGGTGTTCTAGACAGTGTACCCGAGCGGACAACTCGAGTTGAGGAAGGAGCTCCTTTCCGGGAACCAAAAGGCCAGCCGGCTTAGAAACTTTCCGAGCCTCTTTTATTTAGGGTATGACACTAACAGAATAAGGAGTCTCAACCAGTGAGCACATCCCCGGAGGTAAGAAGAGAAAAGGTTTCGGCACAGTTTATATACAGTTCAAATAATATCAAAGCGGTAAAAGCAGCATTTAGCACATTAGGCTCAGGACATGTAATAATCAGATAATAAATAAAGCCAAATAATAACAATTATTCTAAGCTCGAATTCTTAACCCTGAACCAGTGGTTCTGGGTAAATACTGTCCCCAGCAGAGTCGCCAGAGCTGTCACACCTCCTTTTTCCGCACCCGAGAGGCGCAAGGGAGTTTTTTCCAATTAAAGGACAATCGAAACGGGATTGGTTTATTTATTTCAGAGTCGCCACTTGGGAGATTTAAGGTGTCCCAAGTCACCAATTTTAATCCCGAATCGAGGAAAAGAATGACTCTATATTACAGTCTGCGTACCAGAAATCCGGATAAGGAATTCTGTTAGCCCGGGAGAAGGTGTTAGGCATTCCCGAGTTCCGTGGTTCTAGCACGGTCGCTCAATTGTTATATTCGGCTTGATTATCTGATTTTATACAAGCATGAACTTATGTGCCAATTTTATCTTTTAAACCGCTTTTATCATTCACTGTTATTTTTATAGGACTTGCAACGTCGTGAAAACATATCTCGAACCACGTTACATCAATGCACCCGTGATTATTGACATACCTTGACTCGGTTGAGATTTGGATTTGGGTCACATAAATGTGCACCCGATTTAAGAAAAATAAATTATTTAAGACGCGCCTAAAACAACTAACGTATGGTTGTTTTGGGGAAGGCCGTAAAATTTGCTAAACGGCATGTCCCGAATTCTAAGTGTTGTAATGTATATACAGTTAGAGGGCCCCGCCGCTGAGTCTATTTTATTTGACGAGGCTCGTCTCGTTCTACTTTTAAAAGGAATTCGCGACGTCATGGATATGCCTCTCGGATCACGTCACAATCAATGTACCCGTGATTAGAAATACATTTCGAATCCGTCGAGATTTGGATTTGGGTCACATAAATGTGCACCCGAGTTTAAGAAGGTAAGGTTTATTAAAGCGTATCCTAAAAAGACTAACGTGTTGTTATTTTAGGAGGGTTGTGAGATTTGCTAAGCAACCCGTCCTGGAAACTAAATGCTTCAATAATATACATTTAACGAGGGCCCCGCACCTGCGCGTTTTGTTTATTTTCATCGAGGCTCGTCTCGTCCTTATTTTAAAAGGATATCCTATAGCAACTACGTTTCTTGTGGTGTTTGTCTCTACTAATTGAAAGCAGTAAATAGCCCTAATCGATTACATGATTGCGAGCTTACTTATAACAGGATTTAAAATGCTTTTACAGAATAATAAAACGTGACTGCGATTATGGACAACTAGTCGAAAATTATGGGCCCAAACCTAGCTCATGCGAGATGGCCAGACTTGGGCCCCTGTTTTTCGATATGGGCCTAACTGATTTGTTTCGATTTGGGCTCGGCCTTCATGAGATTGAGGCCTAGAACTGATTCTTTGTTCTGTGAAATGAGTTTATCAATTTATATGGGACAATCTGGCAAAAGGAGAAAGAACTTTAACTAAAGTGGATAGTTTTCCTATTTGGCTTACATTAGAGAATATATTACACCCTCAGACTAAGTCTAAAAATACAACTTATTACACTGGGAATGTTTTTCACCTAACAGCACACATACATGACTAGCATTCATTAACCTACATTGATACACTAAGCATGTAGGCTACTTCTATTATCCAAACGAAAATGTAACTACTATATACTACATGACATTTAACACAACAGTCCACGTGTATATAAAAACAATCTGCAGGTCCTCTCTTTTGCATTCATGTTCAAACTCTCAGTTACATTAGTGGTATCGATTGTGTACCTGGTAAGGAGGACAAAGAAGAAAGGAATGATCAGCTAGGCAATATGCAGTGAATACAGCAGCGGCAGACACACAGCAACAACACAACAATCAACCAACTAAACCAAGTGTTTTCCACAGTCCGCGAACAACCAACAATAGTTCCCAGAACAAAAGAAACCAGCAAATAGTCGAATGCCAAACCAGTAATTCCAGACGAAGAGTAATGAACACCAGAAGTAAAAGAAGTTCGATGCAGCAAATAACAACAGTTCAGCAACCAACAAACAGCTCAGTCAGTGCAGATGACAGAACTTGGCCAAGGCAGCTTGACCAATATGAATTCTTATTCAACTTTCAGATGGTGTTTGGTTATAATCTATTTGGAAACTAACTTATGTTTTTCAGCTTTCTTTAAACTCAGTAAACCTTCCTTCAGACTAAAAGTTTCAGCTTTTAAACCAAAAATTCCAGCCTTTTGTTTTCTCTTTTCTGAAGACTAAAAGTCCAGCCTAAGACTCCAAACTCCAGCCCCGTTTAAGTTCTCAAATGGCTTCTTTATAAGCCAAAAACCAGTGCAGTTAAGCTGCCTTTTTTGCTGCAACTTGCAGCCTGCCCATACTCTTTAAAGCCCATGCCTAAGCATCTTTTGGTGTCAGCCCCCTTTATTCCCCACGCCTGGTTTTTGTTTAATCCAGAATTATGGGCTCATTTGTTTATTCATTTTAAGCCCCATACCCTTGTGTCTTGTTCCCCATTGGTATTAGTTTAATCCTAAATTAGTACCCTACTTGTCAGCCCATTTATACTAATCTTTTCTGTCTTTTTCAACACCCCAGAATGCCCTTGTTAACCCTTGGATTATTACTGCCCTGCCTATTGCAGCATCAGGGCATTTTTGAACTGATGAGAGTTCAAATTCAGGACTGCCTAGACTGAACCCTTTTAGTCATTTTTATAATGCCAACAAACCATTTCAAACATTACTGGGACATTCAGTCAGTGTCCGAGTTCAATTAGTTACGTGAAAATACTAGCTCATTCGATTCATTAGTTATAGCAAACTAATCGACGACATTTATCGAGTCGACTATACTAATTATAACAGGTAATAATCAGTCGCTCACATAAACAATACATTTAGGGATCTAAAGGGCATCAGACAATTTTTTGTTCAATTACTGGGGCCTATATGAGTTATCATGTTTATCACAGAGTACATTCAGAATCATACACAGAACACAATCGACCAAATAAAAGGTCTTTACAGAGATGAAAGAAATCCGAATGAAAAAAAAAAATAACAAAAAATAACAAACAAACACAATGAAGCATGCTGACCACTTAATCAAAACTAACACAAAAGAAAGGAAAACTTACCGAAAATGTTTAAATCAAAACAGACCCAAATCTGATTCATCTTCGAACTTTTGAGGCCGAACAAACTTTAATCAGGGTGTTCTCACATGAGAACACCTTGATTAAGGTCTATTAGACCTCAAACCCATGTCCAAACCGGCCGGATTCCCCAGGTGCATGTGTTCTAAAGTCTGGATTTCCAGATCTGATTTTTAGGGAGTTGTGGGTAGATTCGGACCAAACCAAGCTTGGTTTGGTCACGAGGAAAGTCAGGGGAGTGTCTGGTATGAAGATGGGATGGTTTGGCATAGATCCGGGTTCGACTCAAATCTTCAAATGAAGATTCGAGACGAAGGAAAGCGATTCGAGTCTAGGGAGTAACAGATCCATGTTCAGGAGAGTGAGGGGGTCTTAGGGTGTTCAGGAGGTGGCCACCGGCGTCCATGCCGCCGGCTTTAATGGCGAGGGAGACGGGGGCGGCTAGGGTTTCTAATGGGAGGTCCGGGTTTGAGCTTGGGGACGAAGGGGTGGGGTGTTGGTATAGGGGGCGTGGGTGTAAGGGAAGGTTTATATATGGTCTATGGGATTGGATCTGAGCCGTTAGATCAGATGATCTCAACGGCTTGGATCTGAGGGTGAGAACTGAGACGGGGTCGTTTGGTAGTTAAACGGGGTCGTTTGGTTTAAGTGAGGGGTTGGGTCAGATTTGGGTATTTGGTCGGGTTTTGAAACGGGTTACTGATAGAGGCCCTGAGCCGTTGGATTGGCCTGGACGGATGGCTCAGATCGAACGCCCTCATACGACGTCGTTTGAATTGCTGCTTAGGCAGCCGGTTTTGGACTGGATCAGTGCTGGTTGGGCCTGTTTTCGTTTCATTTCTTTTGGGCCCAACCGATTTCCTTCCCTCTTTGTTTTCTAATTTCATTTTTCTTTTAAAACAAAAAATAAAAAATAAAACTAACAAAAATAAATAAAATAACGAAATTAAAACTAAACAACAATGCAACATTTTAACACAATTATCACAAAATTATTTAAGTAAGTGAACTAAAAGTCTAGAATGAGCGATGCGCATATACATATATATTTTTTGAATTTTCTTTTAACGACAGGCATTTTTGTATTTTTGTTTGATAATGTCTAGATGCAAAATGGACAGACCTACAAACGACTAATAACACATGTCACGAAAAGGAAAATTGTACAGCGAAGTCTTTTGCCACTATTTTTATTTTCTTTTGGAGCGATAGTCCGTGAAGCAAAAATCACGTGCTTACAGCTGCCCCTCTTTGCACGTAGACACGAAGGGTTTTCGCGCAAAGATAAAGCGAGCGATTTTTGCCCGTCTGAATACTCCGTGTGAAGCATTTTTTGAAAAAGATTTGACCGAACCTTTGCTTCAGAGGTTTCCTACATATCCTGGGCTGAACAGGAATCAGGTCAATGTAGTTCGGGAAATTTTGGTAGCTGGGACTACCGTGTGACTGTAGTGTTTGCTGTTGTTGTGCGCTGTTGTATGCTGCTGTAGGATGCTACTGCTCAACCGATCTCCCTATTACATTGCTCTAAAAGGAAAACAAGAAGCTAAGCTAAACTGAGGATCCTGAAATCTCATCCATCTTCAACTTGTTCTTGCTGCCTTGCTTTCTTGTCGGCTAACGCTTTCCTCTGACGCCTTTATTTTGTGAACTTGGAGATGATGCTGGTCCTTCACCTTTTTTGAATGTCAGTTCTCATCACTTTGCTTGATTTGCTGGGGATACGGCTTTCTTCTTTAAATCTTCCAATGGTTTCTTCAGTGGTATGGCTTTTCATCAGATCGTCATACTGGGCATGCTACAACGCTCCCAAACTGCTTCTTTTGAGATGCGTTCCTTTTTCCTTTTGAATTGCGCGCTTGCCTCTGCAGTTGTCTGCTTCTTGGTGCTGGGGATTTTATGGTTTCCTGCTTGGGGCTTTCTGTTGTACCCTTCCGTCTTCAGGTGGGGTGACTGATTCCAAAATCTAGAGCTGAATGTATTCCCGCATTATACTGGTGGGCGACCTAGAACTTAAAAGTATTCCCGCATTATACTGGTGGGCGACCTAGAACTTAATGTATTCCCGCATTATACTGGTGGGCGACCTAGAACTTAAAAGTATTCCCGCATTATACTGGTGGGCGACCTAGAACTTAAATGTATTCCCGCATTATACTGGTGGGCGACCTAGAACTTAAAAGTATTCCCGCATTATACTGGTGGGCGACCTAGAACTTAAATGTATTCCCGCATTATACTGGTGGGCGACCTAGAACTTAAAAGTATTCTCGCATTATACTGGTGGGCGACCTAGAACTTAAATGTATTCCCGCATTATACTGGTGGGCGACCTAGAACTTAAAAGTATTCCCGCATTATACTGGTGGGCGACCTAGAACTTAAAAGTATTCCCGCATTATACTGGTGGGCGACCTAGAACTTAAATGTATTGAAATTGCTTTCCCGTTCTTCCAGAAAATTTTCGACAATCGGCAGAAAATTTTCTGCCCCGTTTTTGGTGACTTCCATGGCGTTGCATCTTGCTGCCATCATCAATTCTTTGATCTCCTGCAACAGACAAAAGGATTTAGTCAGTTTTAATCGTGGTGGTGCCTTTCTGGCAAGCCATTTTTCTCTCTTCCCCTTTTCTTGCTCTTTGTCCCCATAATTGGTTGGCGGGCAAAGTTGCCTGTTGGGGGGGGGGGTTTCTAGCCTGCTGGGGATCGGTTTTCAGTTTATCCCCTTTTCTGCTTTCTCTTTAAGCATATTCTGTGGGAGTCTGCTTCTACCTCCCGAAACCACTCCCTTTTGGAGCTTACTTCTTTCAAAATTTCCGAGCACAATCCTTGCATTGCCTGGGGCCGGCTTTTAGGACTGTTTGTATTCTCCTGCATTGGATGAATTCCCCTTCGATTTCTGGTAGTAAGCTTTGAAAAATACTTTAAAGACACATTTTAGGAAAAGAAAAATAAAGATATGGAAAAGAGAAAAACTTTGTGAACCAATATTTTGTGGGAGGAGCTAATCAAAAGAACTTATCTGGAGGACATGATTGGTCCCCGTGATCATGGCGCGCACCATAGATTCCCGACCCAGTCTATTTGTATCAATCGATTTGTCCGATGGTCTGACTTGCTGGGGATGATAAATGGATGTTCATCTTGTTGCGAATGTGGTAGCTTTTGTTGCTCTATCTTGTCACCTCATAGTGCCCTTCGAGGGGTTTTCACTAATGAGACTCTCTCTTTTCTCTCATCTCCCGGCGCCTTATGGTGCCTGTGAGGGTTTTCACCAATAAGACTCTCTCATTTCATATCCCTCATCTTACATCGCCTCTCGGTGCCTGTGAAGGTTTTCACCGATAAGACTCTCTCATTTTATTTCTTTCGAGGAATCGGGGCGTTGTAGATACGACCCTCTCTTCTGGAGATTCTTTTGACTATCAATTCATTCTCAGTCTTATTTGCCGGACTTGGCATCTCTCGAACATTGATCGGGAGGTCTTTTGGATGTTGATGTTGGTTTTGGTGTGGGTTTGGAGAAAGGCTATAAAAATGAAAACAAATTTGAAGTGTGATGTGCTACAACTTTTGGAATCAAACCTTTGTTGGAACTTAAAACATAACCTCTGCCCCAGTTTTCTTGCTTGGGGAATTTATCTTTTATGCTTATGTTGAGCTATGTGTGTTGCGCACATTGTGCCTATTATGCACACTATGTACATTATGCATCCTATATTTGCTATGATGCATACTATGACCGAGCCGTGAGGCGCCTACGTATCCTCTTCGAGGAATCAGGTCAAACGTAGTTCCCACGGTTTTATATTCCTTGATTTTTCTTTTCTTTCTTTTCATTTTCTTTTCCTTTTCTTTTTCTTTTTCTTTTCTTTTCCTTTCGTTTCTTTTCCCTTTTTTTCGTATCTTTCCCATTAGTGATTCCAAAAGAGGGGTATTGAAAGAATTTGCTCAAGGCTCAAAGGGGGAAGCGAAGGTTAAAAGTGTTTGGATAGAAGAAAGAATTGCCTCCGTCATCTCATTATCCAATAAATGCCAAATACAAACAAATAAACCAAAATTGCCATAATTTAAAGAAATTACGCATAATATCTCTTGACTGCATCTGAATTGATAGCCATGTCGACACATCTACCTTCGACATCTGTCAAACACAAAGCACCGTTGGACAATATTCTGGTCACGATATAAGGCCCTTGCCAATTTGGGGCGAATTTGCCTTTTGCCTCGACCTGATGTGGGAGGATCTTCTTTAACACCTGCTGCCCTACCTCAAACTTCCTGGGGCGCACCTTCTTGTTATATGCTCTTGCCATTCTCTTCTGATACAGTTGACCATGGCACACTGCTGCCAATCTTTTCTCATCTATCAGGCTCAACTGTTCCAATCGAGCTTTTACCCATTCATCATCATCAATCCCGGCTTCAGCGACAATTCGGAGGGACGGAATTTCGACCTCCGCTGGTATCACGGCCTCAGTTCCATACACCAACAAATAAGGAGTTGTGCCTATGGAAGTCCGGACGGTAGTGCGGTAACCCAACAAAGCAAAGGGCAATTTCTCGTGCCACTGTCTGGACCCTTCCACCATTTTTCGCAGTATCTTCTTGATATTCTTATTGGCTGCTTCGACTGCTCCATTTGCCTTAGGACGATATGGGGTGGAATTGCGGTGTGTAATCTTGAATTGTTGGCATACCTCTTTCATCAGGCTGCTATTGAGATTCGCACCGTTATCCGTGATGATCACTTTTGGGATCCCAAATCTGCAGATGATATGGGAGTGAACAAAGTCCACCACTGCCTTCTTGGTTACCGACTTGAAGGTTTTAGCCTCAACCCATTTGGTGAAGTAATCAATGGTCACTAGAATGAACCTGTGACCGTTGGACGCTGCTGGCTCGATGGGCCCAATGACATCCATGCCCCAGGCCACAAACGGCCAAGGTGCTGACATCGTATGTAACTCTGTTGGCGGAGAATGAATCAAATCTCCATGTATCTGGCACTGATGGCATTTCCTCACAAAAGTGATACAGTCGCGTTCCATGGTGAGCCAATAACACCCTGTTCGAAGGATCTTTCTTGCCAATACATATCCGCTCATGTGTGGTCCGCAAACTCCGGCATGTACTTCCGCCATAACCGTCGTCGCCTGCCCGGCATCTATGCATCTCAACAATCCCAAATCCGGGGTCCTTTTGTGCAATACTCCTCCACTGAGGAAGAAACCATTCGACAAACGCCGAATGGCTCTTTTTTGGTCCCCAGAGGCATGTTTTGGGTATATCCCCATCCTGAGGTATTCCTTGATATCATGAAACCAGGGTTCGCCATCTGCCTCTTCTTCTACGGCATTGCAGTAGGCGTGCTGATCACGGACTTGGATGTGCAGAGGATCAACATACATTTTGTCAGGGTGGTGCAGCATTGATGCTAAGGTGGCTAAGGCATCCGCAACCTCATTGTGAATTCTCGGGATGTGTTTGAACTTTACCGATCGAAATTTCTTGCTCAGATCATGCAAGCATTGTCGGTATGGTATGAGCTTTAGATCTCGTGTTTCCCATTCACCCTGAATTTGATGTACCAAGAGGTCCGAATCTCCCAAGACCAAGACGTCTTGGACACCCATGTCAGCAGCCAAGCGCAGACCCAGAATGCAAGCCTCATATTCGGCCATATTGTTGGTGCAATAGAAGCGTAGTTGAGCCGTAACAGGATAATGCCGTCCTGTTTCAGAAATGAGTACTGCTCCTATTCCAACCCCTTTTGCGTTTGCCGCTCCATCGAAGAAAAGCTTCCAACCCGGTTCCTCGGGTAATTCCAACTCATTCGTATGCATCACCTCTTCGTCAGGAAAATACGTTCTTAAGGGCTCGTATTTCTCATCAACGGGATTCTCTGCCAAATGGTCTGCCAGTGCCTGGGCTTTCATGGCCGTCCTTGTCACGTAGATGATATCAAATTCTGTGAGCAGAATTTGCCATTTTGCCAACCTTCCCGTGGGCATAGGTTTCTGAAAGATATACTTCAACGGGTCCAAACGGGATATGAGATAAGTAGTGTATGAAGACAGGTAGTGCTTCAACTTCTGAGCTACCCAAGTTAGGGCGCAGCATGTTTTCTCGAGTTGAGTGTACTTGACCTCATGCACTGTGAATTTCTTGCTAAGATAGTAGATGGCCTGCTCCTTCCTCCCTGTGTCATCATGTTGCCCCAGTACACAACCAAATGAATTTTCCAAGACCGTCAGGTAAAGGATTAGGGGTTTCCCGGGCTTAGGCGGGACCAATACGGGTGGATTAGACAGATACCCTTTGATTTGGTCGAAAGCCTCCTGACACTCTGTCGTCCAACCTACTGCAGCATCCTTTCTCAGTAGCCGAAATATGGGCTCACAAGTTGCTGTGAGTTGAGCGATGAACCTGCTGATGTAATTGAGTCTACCCAGCAAACTCATTACCTCTGTTTTGTTCCTTGGCGGTGGCAGGTCTCGGATGGATTCAATTTTGGATGGGTCTAACTCAATCCCCCGTCGACTGACGATGAATCCTAGCAACCTTCCTGATGGAACCCCGAATGCGCATTTGGCCGGGTTAAGCTTGATATCATACCTTCGGAGTCTTTGGAAAAATCTCCTTAGGTCTGCTACATGGTCCTCCTGACGCCAAGATTTGATGATCACATCATCGACGTACACTTCTATTTCTTTGTGTATCATGTCATGAAACACAGCAGTCATTGCTCGCATGTACGTTGCCCCAGCGTTCTTTAACCCGAACGGCATTACCCGATAGCAGTAGGTTCCCCATGGCGTAATAAACGCTGTCTTCTCAGCATCCTCTTCGTCCATTAGGATCTGATGATAACCCGCATAGCAATCCACAAAGGATCCGATCTCGCGCCCAGCGCAATTATCGATCAGGATATGAATGTTGGGTAACGGGAAATTGTCCTTGGGACTTGCTTTGTTGAGGTTGCGGTAGTCGACGCACACCCTGATTTTTCCATCCTTCTTTGGGACTGGTACCACATTGGCCAGCCACTCGGGATACCGAGTGACCCGAATGACCTTAGATTGTAATTGCTTAATCACCTCTTCTTTGATCTTTACACTCATTTCTGTTTTAAATTTCCTTAGTTTTTGCTTGACCGGAGGGTATGCCGGGTCAGTGGGCAATTTGTGAACCACTAAATCGGTGCTCAATCCAGGCATATCATCATATGACCATGCAAAAACATCTTTGAATTCCCTGAGAGTTTCGATCAATTCTGCTTTGACATTCGGCTCAATGTGGATGCTAATTTTGGTCTCTTGGATGTTATCAGCGTCTCCT
Source organism: Nicotiana sylvestris (assembly GCF_000393655.2). Taxonomy (NCBI): domain Eukaryota; kingdom Viridiplantae; phylum Streptophyta; class Magnoliopsida; order Solanales; family Solanaceae; genus Nicotiana; species Nicotiana sylvestris. The sequence goes on from NC_091066.1 coordinate 67,624,318, forward strand.
AGGTTTACAGCCTCAGTGTCATTTAGGTTAGGCTTGGGTTTCTCTTCAAATTGGCACAGTTCTCGGTTTATTTCTTCGAAGGCTTCCCCTTCATCACATTCGGATTCATTATCACAAACGACCTCTTGCATCATTGAGTCAGATTCAGATTGATTTATTAGACTAGGTCGAAGATCCGCTGTGCATGCCATGTCATTAGGACCAGTAAAAAGAGAACTGTTCAGAAAGAAAAAGAACAAAACAAGAAATTAAAATGGGACAAAAGAAAAGAACTTTATTAAATTTGCAGGATAAAAAGGGTTCACACTTTTACACAACGAAAGTAAAATTGGGATTACACCCTTGAATAATCCGATCAAACAAACAAACAAACAAAACATTAATCAAAGCCTACTACCAAGACTCCCCTCGGACAGGAAGAGGAGTAACCGTCCAATTGTTGGTCTTGGCCTCAGGCCCCACAAATTGTATCTCTGCTCTGCTGGAACCTTCTCCAGCTTCCACCATACTGACATCCGCAAATAGCCTTTCAAAACTCTGATTGAGGTCTTCATTTATACCGATCAAAGGTCCTCGAATCTTTGGGATCGCTGACCCCTTGGCACTTGCTTTAACAAAAGACCTTGAGAGGCGTGGCACTGGTTTAGGCAGAAACCAGACCCTCTTCTTCATTCTTCGCGCCTCCTTCCTGTCTGCTGCGGTTGGTTTGAACCCCAACCCGAAGGTTTCCAGATTCTTAGGAAGGGAAACAGGTTGGACTATCCCTTGAAGTTCAACTCCCAGGCCTTTTCCCGGCACAAATCCGTTACCCAGCATCTCCGATACCATCATGACTGTTGCGGCAGCTACCCTAGGGTGCGGGATGATTTCTCCTTCAGAGATTTTGTTGGCCGACCCTGTATCGAGAATCTGGTAGACCCAAGGACCCTTGTCATCAGTGGTCTCTATGAAAGGCACAATGGTTCCGCCCATGGTGCCTGTTGTATCCTCGCCGTGCAACACGACCTCTTGTCTTTCCCACTCGAACTTCACTGTCTGATGTAGGGTGGAAGGCACCGCTTTAGCTGCATGAATCCAAGGTCGTCCTAACAGCAAGTTGTAAGATACCGTGGCGTCCAACACCTGGAATTCCATGGTAAATAGGACCGGACCAATGGTTAATTCAAGTACAACATCCCCCACAGTGGCGGTTCCGTTTCCGTCAAACCCCCGGACACAGATGCTATTCTCCCGGATTCTTCCACGGTCAATCTTTAACTGGTCCAGGGTGGATAATGGACAAATATTGGCGCTTGAGCCATTATCCACCAATACTCGGGTTACCACCGAGTCTTCACATTTGACAGCTAGGTATAGAGCTTTGTTATGCTCCGTACCTTCCACCGGCAGGTCATCATCTGAGAATGTCACTCTGTTCACCTCGAAAATCTTGCTAGCAATGGTTTCCAGGTGGTTTACAGAAATCTCACTGGGTACATGGGCCTCGTTCAATATCTTTAACAGGGCCCGGCGATGTTCCTCGGAATGGAGGAGTAAGGACAATAGTGAGATCTGGGCAGGTGTTTTTCTCAGCTGCTCAACCACAGAATAGTCTTGCACTTTCATCTTCCTCAGGAAGTCTTCAGCCTCTTCTTCTGACACTGGCTTCTTGGTTGCCACTGGGTTGGTTTTTCTTAACTCCACCGGAGCAAAACATCGACCTGATCGAGTCAGCCCTTGCGCTTCACAACTGACTTCTTCCACCTGTTTTCCTTGGTACGTCACCACTGCTTTTTCATATTTCCAGGGCACAGCCCTGCTGTCAAGCATAGGCAGTTGGACCACCGGCTTTATGGTCACCCGTTCTCTACATACCCCTTTCAACATGACTGCCGGTGTGGGCAGGATCCCTGGTATTACCAATTTGCTTGGCTCGGGTTTGCTTGTTATGACGGACGGGTTCTTCCCCCATATTACTACCGGCTTGACGCCTTCTCCCTGCGACTGTACCTTTGTTCCTCCACCGGTTAAGACTTCTTTTGGGGCAGCTTGGATCATCATCACTGTTTGTGAGGGTTTTCTTAATTCTCCTCCCTCACACACCAACTCAATCATGTGAGTTTCGTGGTGCGTTGGCAGTGGGTTTTGGTTGATGTTAGGAGCCTCCGGTGTCTGGACCTCGATCTTATTGGTGTCAATAAGATCCTGTATGGCATGCCTTAACTTCCAACACTTCTCGGTATCGTGCCCGAGCATCCCTGAACAGTATTCACAACTGATTGAACGATCCAAATTCTGAGGCGGGGGATTTGGTTCCCGGGTATGGACAGGACTAACCAAACCCAATTGCCGCAGCTTGTGGAACACAGCGGTGTAGGTTTCTCCCAGTTCGGTGAAGGTTCTTTGCTTCCGCAACCTATCATTTCTGGCATCTGGATTTCCCCGGAAACCTGCCCCTGAAGGATTTCTATATGCCCTTGGTGGAGGGTAAGTGTTTTGTGGCGGTGCATATATGTTCTGGGGAGCCGGCGCGCGCCATTGTGGGCGAACCGGAGGCTGAGTGTATACCTGGGCTTGGTGTACGGAACAATGTGGTTCTCGAGATGGGTAGAAATTTTGTGGTGGGTTGTATGTGTAGTTTGACCTGTGAGGCCTGGGTTGGTTGTAGTGCGGCCTGCCAGCCCTGGCCCAACTGCCTGCCTCGATCGTGGCAACCTCTTCTTTCTTTCTTCTCAGCGCACCTCCCGTGCCGCTTTGAATAGCCTGGGTTGTGGCCTTAAGTGCCGAATAGTTTAAGATCTTGTCCGACCTCAAACCTTCTTCTATCATGACCCCTATTTTGACCACCTCGTTGAAAGATTTTCCAACCGTTGTCACCAAGTGACCAAAGTAGGTTGGATCCAATGTCTGCAAAAAGTAGTCTACCATCTCTCCCTCTCTCATGGGAGGATCGACCCTAGCTGCTTGTTCTCTCCAGCGGAACCCGAACTCGCGAAAACTTTCCCCGGGTTTCTTCCCAGTTCTCAATAACGTGAGACGGTCAGGGACTATCTCCAGATTGTATTGGAAATGACCTGCAAAAGCCTGCGCCAGGTCATCCCACGTGTACCACCTGCTGAAATCCTGCCTGGTATACCATTCCAGTGCAGATCCGCTCAGACTTTGGCCGAAATAAGCTATCAAAAGCTCATCCTTGCCTCCTGCCCCTCTCATTTTGCTACAGAATCCCCGCAAATGTGCCATGGGATCACCGTGCCCTTCATATAAATCAAACTTGGGCATCTTGAACCCAGCCGGGAGTTGGACATCTGGGAAAGGGCACAGATCTTTGTATGCCACGCTGACTTGATTGCCCAGCCCGTGTAAGTTCCTGAAGGATTGCTCCAGGCTTTTGAACTTTCTCAACACTTCATCCTGTTCAGGGGCCTTAACCGGCTTCTCAACCTCTGCCGGTACTTCCAAATGGGGATTGTAAGCCTGTGGTTCCGGTGCGTGGAATGTAGGCTCAGGGGGATAGTATTGTGTATCGTGAGCCTGAAACAATGGCTCACTGGTCGTTCGCTGCAAAGGGGCTGATGCAGGTCCCACAAAAATGGGAATATTGGGTGTTGGGAGAGGTTGATGGGGTGGTGGAGCTTGGGAATCATGAGGGCTTCTTTCTTGATGATAGAGGGGATTTGGGCGGCTTGTGGAAGGGCCAGAGTGAGGGTACTCCGGCACGTGTCCCAGTGTTCCAGGACTCTTTTGTGTTTTGGCCAGGGCTAGCTGCATTGCATGCATCTCTAGTCCCATCCTTTCAATCTTTTCCATTGCCTCTTTTAGCAACTGGCTCATCGGCCTTTCTTCCTCATTACTATTCTCTGAAGTAGTCATGCTTGTTGCTACCGGTCCTTTGGATCTGGTTTGGTATGAATGTGTTGCCAGAATTCTTTAACAACTAACTGTCTGATATCAGACAACAACAAACTTTGTTAGTGTTAGAGCTTAACAGATTTGATCATAACACATAGAGGATGCAATGCACCTAGGCAGTTAATCGTTTCTACATGCTTTGCCTCAAACAACATACGTCATCCCGGTTTGCTCATTCATCCCTTTTTAAAGTACTTTGGGAAACCCTGTGTTTTATTTTGTATTTTTATTTTTATTTATTAAAAGCGGTCGAATCTTATGGGGATTGCCTACGTATCACGTCCCCGCGTGAATCAGACCAGGCGTAGTTCTGCCTTAAAGTAAAGAAACACACAATTCTTGTGAAATCATTAAATTCATTCTCAAAATTTTGCTATTACAAATTACATCAAGCAAGGAATAGCAATAGTACAGACTCCACAGTTCTTAACCCGTTTTGACTAAAAGAAAGGAAAATAACATATGGAAAAACGACAAAGCCAAATAAACAGGACTCAACCAAAGATTAATTTTCCAACTTAGGGACCCGCGAGGCATCATTCGGCCTTTCCGCGGCCCTTGGTGTGAGGTCCCTCTGCAGGTTTTTCAACTCATTCATGATTCGGTGGACGCAACCCATGATGGAAACAAGGAGGGTCTTTCGAGGCTTTTGCTCGCATGCCAGGCATCTCATGTAGATGTAATGCCCAATCTCGTCGATCTTTCCCCGGATGTTGTCCCTTTCTGTGAACAAATGCCTTATCTGTTGGTTCTTCAATCCCAGTGTTTGCGCATTGTTGGCAAGCTGATCCTGGAACATCTCCATTTGCCTTTCCATTCTGGTCATTGCATCGTAACATTGCCTTCTGTCGGCTTGGGCATCTCGTGTTCGCTTGAGGATCCTTTCTCGAAGAGAGGCATTCGTTTCCCTTAATGTCCCGACGCTCAGTTCATACTCCCTTATGACTCGTTGCAGGTGCTGCCTCCGAGCCATCGTACCTTTTGCCCACTTGGTTCGCAATTTTGCTGCGCTGGCCCTGGCTTTTTCCAAATCTTCCTGACATTCCGCAACCTGATCTTTTAACCCTGCTATCAATCTTTTATCTGCCCGGCTTCTTAGCTGGCTATTAGCCTCTTTTTTCATTCTCCGGATCTGAGCTTTGAGGATCTCGCCTTCTCTGATTAACTTGTTCTTTTCTCCCTTGTGGGCAGCAGACTGTAATTGGCACTCAAACTTCATATCCTGAACTTGTTGCTTCAGTTTGCCTGCTTTGACAAGATATTCCTGCTCTTTGGCCAACCAGCCCCACTGTTCTTGTGAAGATTTGGCAAATTCTTGCAGGTGAGGTCTTTTGGTCGGTCTTCCAGATGATGTCTCCCCTTTGTACCAGGCCTGATACCCGGGCGAAACTTCCCCTTTTGCCCTATTCATTACACAAGTATTTGCTTCTAAGTATTGACATTGGCTCCAAATTTGACGAACCCTTGCTTCAGGAAACTGGCCGTCGGGACTGATCTCGATTACCTGGATGCTCAGATCCTCGTCTTTCGGCACTATCTGATACCTCCCAAGTTGCCTTAAAACCCGATGCGGCGCGTATGGTTGAATACTCTTAAGTCCCATCAAGAGAAAATGGGGCCTGGCTGCTGGCATGTATATGACTTCGTCGATCGGTAACCACCCTAGCGTCCACTGTATTTGACTGGCGTTGAGGGTATGGAAACATGAGGTCCATGCTGTGACTCCTTCTGGCAGGTAGGTTTCGTCAACTCTGGTATAGAACTCCTCTATGCAGGTCTTTCCAGCGGACCCATGGCTCAAAAACTGGGCTCGGTGACATAGGTGTTCGGTCATCCACATTTGCAACAACAAATTGCAACCCTCGAAAAAGCTTCCTCCGGCTTTGCAAGAAGTGAGTGCCCTGAATATATCAGATACTATCATGGGCGCCAACGTACTATCACTCTGTGTGAGCAACGTACTGACGACCCCTGCTATCTTTATGTCAATATTCCCATCTTTTCTTGGGAATACTAGTAGTCCTAAGAAAGTTATCATGAAAGCAATTCGTCTATGTTCTTCCCACTTTTGGCGATTACCTTTGCTGCACAACTGGTTTTCTGGCTTGTCGAATCCTCCTATGTGACCATATCTTTGATATATGAAACTCATGCTGCAAAAACCTTTTGCCAAGTCAGGGTTATGAATTGTTCTGACTATCTTTAAGGAGTCCAGGAACCGGTGTATTGCTACAGCTCTTGGAGCAATCAGATATTTGTGCCTCAAAGGAGTCTCAGTGCTGCCGATATACCCTGCTATTTCTTCTAAAGTTGGGGTAAGTTCAAAATCTGAGAAACGGAAGACATTGTGCGCAGGATCCCAGTGGGGGACTAGTGCCCTTATGATATCTCCTCGTGGCCTGATATCCAACAAACTCGTGAGGCCTTTCAGATACTTCTTGATTTCATCATGCCCTTCTTTGCCCAAATCATTCCACCAGAGCCGCAATTGGAGGGGAATTTTATTCATGATTGAAAAGGGTTCAGTCGGAATCGTGCTCATTCTGCACATTTATTAATAAGATTTTAACAAACGACACTTATCCTGATAAAAACAAAAATATATGCGATTTTTGTGAATTTTGAATTTTCGTATATATATAAAAACTTTCTAAAGATGTCAATAACGGAAAATATTTTGGATTTTTGTTTCGAAAACTGGGAGCCTGAAAGGACTTTTCTAGACCTTCAGCAAGACAAATACTTTTGTCACAAATAAAGATATATATACATCTTTGAAGTAAAGAAAAACTTTTGAATTTTTCATATATATACATATATTTGCAACAAATAATAAAAGTAAAGACAACATAAGACTCCTTTTTTATTATTATTTTCATAAAAAAAACCATTTTAAAAATAAGATCTTTTTTTTTTTTAATTTTTATGACAAGACAAACTCTATATTTCTATTGATTATTTTACTTTTTGAAAACAGAACAACGACTTTTTTTCAAAATTTTGGCAGAGTTTTGACAGTATTTGTTTTTTCTTTTTTTTCAACAATAAACAATCAACTCCTAACCGTTGTTTCCTTTTTTTTTCACAATATTCCAAATATTCAAACCGGTCAGCATGCGGGCATGAGACAAATAAATGCACGGAAAACAATAGGATGCATCAGAATGGTCTTTTCATATCAGGTTGCTAGTCCTAGACGGACCCAACCCCTGTGTTGAGTCCCCTAAGTCATATGCAACATGATGCAAATAAGCGTTCCTACTAGGGATCCGGCATGAAGTCACGTTATTCTATGTTCAAAACCTGGGTCGGTGTTCTAGACAGTGTACCCGAGCGGACAACTCGAGTTGAGGAAGGAGCTCCTTTCCGGGAACCAAAAGGCCAGCCGGCTTAGAAACTTTCCGAGCCTCTTTTATTTAGGGTATGACACTAACAGAATAGGGAGTCTCAACCAGTGAGCACATCCCCGGAGGTAAGAAGAGAAAGGTTTCGGCACAGTTTATATACAGTTCAAATAATATCAAAGCGGTAAAAGCAGCATTTAGCACATTAGGCTCAGAACATGTAATAATCAGATAATAAATAAAGCCAAATAATAACAATTATTCTAAGCTCGAATTCTTAACCCTGAACCAGTGGTTCTGGGTAAATACTGTCCCCAGCAGAGTCGCCAGAGCTGTCACACCTCCTTTTTCCGCACCCGAGAGGCGCAAGGGAGTTTTTTCCAATTAAAGGACAATCGAAACGGGATTGGTTTATTTATTTCAGAGTCGCCACTTGGGAGATTTAAGGTGTCCCAAGTCACCAATTTTAATCCCGAATCGAGGAAAAGAATGACTCTATATTACAGTCTGCGTACCAGAAATCCGGATAAGGAATTCTGTTAGCCCGGGAGAAGGTGTTAGGCATTCCCGAGTTCCGTGGTTCTAGCACGGTCGCTCAATTGTTATATTCGGCTTGATTATCTGATTTTATACAAGCATGAACTTATGTGCCAATTTTATCTTTTAAACCGCTTTTATCATTCACTGTTATTTTTATAGGACTTGCAACGTCGTGAAAACATATCTCGAACCACGTTACATCAATGCACCCGTGATTATTGACATACCTTGACTCGGTTGAGATTTGGATTTGGGTCACATAAATGTGCACCCGATTTAAGAAAAATAAATTATTTAAGACGCGCCTAAAACAACTAACGTATGGTTGTTTTGGGGAAGGCCGTAAAATTTGCTAAACGGCATGTCCCGAATTCTAAGTGTTGTAATGTATATACAGTTAGAGGGCCCCGCCGCTGAGTCTATTTTATTTGACGAGGCTCGTCTCGTTCTACTTTTAAAAGGAATTCGCGACGTCATGGATATGCCTCTCGGATCACGTCACAATCAATGTACCCGTGATTAGAAATACATTTCGAATCCGTCGAGATTTGGATTTGGGTCACATAAATGTGCACCCGAGTTTAAGAAGGTAAGGTTTATTAAAGCGTATCCTAAAAAGACTAACGTGTTGTTATTTTAGGAGGGTTGTGAGATTTGCTAAGCAACCCGTCCTGGAAACTAAATGCTTCAATAATATACATTTAACGAGGGCCCCGCACCTGCGCGTTTTGTTTATTTTCATCGAGGCTCGTCTCGTCCTTATTTTAAAAGGATATCCTATAGCAACTACGTTTCTTGTGGTGTTTGTCTCTACTAATTGAAAGCAGTAAATAGCCCTAATCGATTACATGATTGCGAGCTTACTTATAACAGGATTTAAAATGCTTTTACAGAATAATAAAACGTGACTGCGATTATGGACAACTAGTCGAAAATTATGGGCCCAAACCTAGCTCATGCGAGATGGCCAGACTTGGGCCCCTGTTTTTCGATATGGGCCTAACTGATTTGTTTCGATTTGGGCTCGGCCTTCATGAGATTGAGGCCTAGAACTGATTCTTTGTTCTGTGAAATGAGTTTATCAATTTATATGGGACAATCTGGCAAAAGGAGAAAGAACTTTAACTAAAGTGGATAGTTTTCCTATTTGGCTTACATTAGAGAATATATTACACCCTCAGACTAAGTCTAAAAATACAACTTATTACACTGGGAATGTTTTTCACCTAACAGCACACATACATGACTAGCATTCATTAACCTACATTGATACACTAAGCATGTAGGCTACTTCTATTATCCAAACGAAAATGTAACTACTATATACTACATGACATTTAACACAACAGTCCACGTGTATATAAAAACAATCTGCAGGTCCTCTCTTTTGCATTCATGTTCAAACTCTCAGTTACATTAGTGGTATCGATTGTGTACCTGGTAAGGAGGACAAAGAAGAAAGGAATGATCAGCTAGGCAATATGCAGTGAATACAGCAGCGGCAGACACACAGCAACAACACAGCAATCAACCAACTAAACCAAGTGTTTTCCACAGTCCGCGAACAACCAACAATAGTTCCCAGAACAAAAGAAACCAGCAAATAGTCGAATGCCAAACCAGTAATTCCAGACGAAGAGTAATGAACACCAGAAGTAAAAGAAGTTCGATGCAGCAAATAACAACAGTTCAGCAACCAACAAACAGCTCAGTCAGTGCAGATGACAGAACTTGGCCAAGGCAGCTTGACCAATATGAATTCTTATTCAACTTTCAGATGGTGTTTGGTTATAATCTATTTGGAAACTAACTTATGTTTTTCAGCTTTCTTTAAACTCAGTAAACCTTCCTTCAGACTAAAAGTTTCAGCTTTTAAACCAAAAATTCCAGCCTTTTGTTTTCTCTTTTCTGAAGACTAAAAGTCCAGCCTAAGACTCCAAACTCCAGCCCCGTTTAAGTTCTCAAATGGCTTCTTTATAAGCCAAAAACCAGTGCAGTTAAGCTGCCTTTTTTGCTGCAACTTGCAGCCTGCCCATACTCTTTAAAGCCCATGCCTAAGCATCTTTTGGTGTCAGCCCCCTTTATTCCCCACGCCTGGTTTTTGTTTAATCCAGAATTATGGGCTCATTTGTTTATTCATTTTAAGCCCCATACCCTTGTGTCTTGTTCCCCATTGGTATTAGTTTAATCCTAAATTAGTACCCTACTTGTCAGCCCATTTATACTAATCTTTTCTGTCTTTTTCAACACCCCAGAATGCCCTTGTTAACCCTGGATTATTACTGCCCTGCCTATTGCAGCATCAGGGCATTTTTGAACTGATGAGAGTTCAAATTCAGGACTGCCTAGACTGAACCCTTTTAGTCATTTTTATAATGCCAACAAACCATTTCAAACATTACTGGGACATTCAGTCAGTGTCCGAGTTCAATTAGTTACGTGAAAATACTAGCTCATTCGATTCATTAGTTATAGCAAACTAATCGACGACATTTATCGAGTCGACTATACTAATTATAACAGGTAATAATCAGTCGCTCACATAAACAATACATTTAGGGATCTAAAGGGCATCAGACAATTTTTTGTTCAATTACTGGGGCCTATATGAGTTATCATGTTTATCACAGAGTACATTCAGAATCATACACAGAACACAATCGACCAAATAAAAGGTCTTTACAGAGATGAAAGAAATCCGAATGAAAAAAAATAACAAAAAACAAAAAATAACAAACAAACACAATGAAGCATGCTGACCACTTAATCAAAACTAACACAAAAGAAAGGAAAACTTACCGAAAATGTTTAAATCAAAACAGACCCAAATCTGATTCATCTTCGAACTTTTGAGGCCGAACAAACTTTAATCAGGGTGTTCTCACATGAGAACACCTTGATTAAGGTCTATTAGACCTCAAACCCATGTCCAAACCGGCCGGATTCCCCAGGTGCATGTGTTCTAAAGTCTGGATTTCCAGATCTGATTTTTAGGGAGTTGTGGGTAGATTCGGACCAAACCAAGCTTGGTTTGGTCACGAGGAAAGTCAGGGGAGTGTCTGGTATGAAGATGGGATGGTTTGGCATAGATCCGGGTTCGACTCAAATCTTCAAATGAAGATTCGAGACGAAGGAAAGCGATTCGAGTCTAGGGAGTAACAGATCCATGTTCAGGAGAGTGAGGGGGTCTTAGGGTGTTCAGGAGGTGGCCACCGGCGTCCATGCCGCCGGCTTTAATGGCGAGGGAGACGGGGGCGGCTAGGGTTTCTAATGGGAGGTCCGGGTTTGAGCTTGGGGACGAAGGGGTGGGGTGTTGGTATAGGGGGCGTGGGTGTAAGGGAAGGTTTATATATGGTCTATGGGATTGGATCTGAGCCGTTAGATCAGATGATCTCAACGGCTTGGATCTGAGGGTGAGAACTGAGACGGGGTCGTTTGGTAGTTAAACGGGGTCGTTTGGTTTAAATGAGGGGTTGGGTCAGGCTGGTTATTTGGGTCGGGTTTTGAAACGGGTTACTGATAGAGGCCCTGAGCCGTTGGATTGGCCTGGACGGATGGCTCAGATCGAACGCCCTCATACGGCGTCGTTTGAATTGCTGCTTAGGCAGCCGGTTTTGGACTGGATCAGTGCTGGTTGGGCCTGTTTTCGTTTCATTTCTTTTGGGCCCAACCGATTTCCTTCCCTCTTTGTTTTCTAATTTCATTTTTCTTTTAAAACAAAAAATAAAAAATAAAACTAACAAAAATAAATAAAATAACGAAATTAAAACTAAACAACAATGCAACATTTTAACGCAATTATCACAAAATTATTTAAGTAAGTGAACTAAAAGTCTAGAATGAGCGATGCGCATATACATATATATTTTTTGAATTTTCTTTTAACGACAGGCATTTTTGTATTTTTGTTTGATAATGTCTAGATGCAAAATGGACAGACCTACAAACGACTAATAACACATGTCACGAAAAGGAAAATTGTACAGCGAAGTCTTTTGCCACTATTTTTATTTTCTTTTGGAGCGATAGTCCGTGAAGCAAAAATCACGTGCTTACAATAGTCGTAGCTCTAAGCTTTATGAATGTTGACTTCCGCCTATTTCCTAACTTCCGCTTTATTTATATTCTTGCCCTATGTTTGTTTTAAAAGAAGTAATATGAAAAAGGTAGTAGATAGTTAAGGGTTGGCTTGCCTAGCTCACATTAGTAGGCGCCATCACGACTCCTGAGGGTGGAATTCCGGGTCGTGACACATAAGTCTATAATCTCAGTCGACAATGCGATTCTACTTTAATGACAACACTCATTTATATGACAAGTTTACTAATGATTTATTATTTCTAATATTAGTAGGTGTAATTTCAAAACTAGAATAATAACATAATTATGTTAAATGGAGAAAATGAAGAAAATAAAGAAAATGACAGATATGAGAAACTACATGAAATCACAAAAAGTAAATGCTGGAAAATGAGAATATTGTTTAAATATTAAAAAGTTATCTATCATTTTATCCTAGTTAAGTTCGCATATAACCTCATTCAATGACAAAGTTCAACTTTAATAACATCACTCATTGTAAGTCAAGTTTGTGGATGACTTATTCTTCTAAGATTACGGGGTATAATTTTTTTAGAAAAATTAGAATAATATAAATATAATAAAAAATAAAAAACAATTTAAACAATATTGGAAATGTTGTACAAACACATGAAGAAAAGGTTGGGAAATGAGAAATAAGAAAATAAACGATAAATAATGTAAAAAAGAAATATTTGAAAAAAAGAATTTAAAAAGTTAAAATAAAAAAAAGTATATTAAAAAGAAAAGAAAAGAAATTCTAAAAATAACCTTCTAATTACATCATGTAATTACTAGCAATTCTCATCCTTTTTGAGAATTGGAGAGTGTAAATTACACCTCATCAATTATACTCAATTATATGCCGACCAAGTATGCCAAAAACTGTGTAATTACATCCAAATCCAACTACAGAGTGACTTTCCAAGCAGACCCTAAGGATAAAGGAGTCCGAAACCAAAATGTGGTTTTTTTGGACTCAAACTACACAAATAGGTGGTAAAAAAATGACTTTTTTATATATAGCGCCATAATACCTGGCGCTATATATTAACAGTAACGAAACCGTTAAGGTATAGCGCCAGGTATTGTGGCGCTATACTGTAAAAGCTGACATGGCTAGGTATAGCGCCACAATACCTGGTGCTATATATACAACATTAATGTATAGCGCCAGGTATAGTGGCGCTATACATAGATTTCCTGGCCCCACCAATAATTCGTGACTTCAATAATACAAAAGCGTATAGTTCCAACTTTTTGGGCGTTATACCTATATAAAAAAAAATTCGGCTAGCCATTTCCTATATAAAGAGGTTAGAATTGTATAGAAATTCATTCAAAAATTTTGTTACCTCATGTTGAAACGTTTATTGTTCTTAAATTCTCCAGCATATTTTCATTATGTCGGAAGAGCGTAGAATAAGAGTTTCATTATATTGGGGGGGGGGGTGAGGTTGTGATGGAGAATAACTCTGTGGGCTACAGTTTACTTGCTCAGTGTCATGTTAAATTTCCAATTACAATAGAGTACGATAAATTGATATCGTTGTTATGCAAAAAACTGAATGTGAGGAAACGTTCAGTGATATTTAAAGTAACCGAAAGATATCCGTATTTCGTCACTCCGCAAGGGGTTGCTTTTTATTCGGAGTTTAACATCGACGATGATGAAACTTTGAGTGATTTTCTGAGGACTCCGGACGAATGCCAGGAATTTCTTGTAATCACAATGTTGGAGATGTACGTGAAGGTCGAAGACGTTCCAAAAAATAAGGTTGTGCGTAGCAGAGATAACCCCCAGTCATCGGGTGGTTATTATGGAGCAGTTTTGCAGGACAGGTTTTGGATGAAAGAGTTTTCCTTGATTTAAACTTATCACCGCCGGCGAATGAGCAGTGAGAAAATAATTTATACCCTGCTTTCCATAATTCACAAGACGAGTGGTAAACTTCAATTTTCATTTGTGTTAATTATGTATATTTTGGCGTATTGAATTTGTATTAACACTCATATATTTAATAGGGGGTACCGGCCGGATATGAATTTTACAAGTGGCCCATCCGGTAGTCATCACTTAATTGAAAACGCCCATCATGAAATTTCATCACATTACGACTTGTAAGTGAAGTGATATAGCTATATGGAAATCATTTATTAATTCAGTAGATTATATTTTTGTTGGTTGTGCAGTGAAAACGAGCATGTTGAACCACCCGTACTCACTCAATTGATCAAAAATGACGTATTACATCGGGATCTGGGAGATGCACAGAGTGAGGAACAGAACAGTGAATACGATAACAATGCCGATGAATCCGGAGACGAGACACCCTTTTTTCGTGAGGATGGTGATGAGCAGGATGAGGAGGAAGGACCTGATTTGAAGAGAGACCCCCCTAGACGAAGAGTGTATGAGTCCGAAGTGCCGTTTCATTCAAGGGAGATTCCTTACATTGATAACTTGCCAACCGTGCCGAATGTGGAAGCTCTAACAAGGGATTTTGATGAAATTCGGACAACAATGTGGGATGAGTCTAGACCAACGGTGCTTGCAAAGGGGATGCTTTTTCCTGATAAAACGCGCTTAAGCAGGGCTTGTAAAATGCACAACATAAAAGAGTGTCGTGAGATGCAGGTATGGGAGTCAAGTCCGATGGTATACAAGGTTATTTGCCGCAGGTGGTTTTGGCCATGTAATTGGATGTTGCGTGCGACCAAGAAGAAGACAGGTATGTGGAAAGTGGGTAAATACATTCCCACCCACACATGTGAAATGGACACATTCAACGGGAACCACTTCAACTTGGATATTGACTTGATTTCTCTTGTACTTATTTCGCATATCGAAGCGTCCATAAGGTATACAATCAAAGAGTGCATTACATCGGTCCACCAGGAATATGGCCATACCATTATGAAAAGAAAGGCATTTCTCGGGCGCAAACGAGCTCTTGAAATTGTCTACGGTAATTGGGATAAGTCATTTGCATCTCTGCCAAAGTACATGGCCGCACTACAGTACTTTAACCCCGGGACAGTTGTTGAATGGAAGCTTGAGCCGAGTCCGGGAACACCAGAATATATATTCAATTACGTGTTCTGGACGTTTAAGCCAACAATTGATGGTTTTTCGCATTGCCAGCCAGTAATATCCATAGACGGAACTCATGTCTATGGAAAGTACGATATCAGATAGCTGTGGTAGTAGATGCTAATGGACAGATATTTCCTCTAGCTTTTTCTGTTTGTGCCAATGAAAGCACAGAGACGTGGACTCTGTTTTTGAACCACATGAAAGAGCACGTTGTCAAACAGCGTTTAGGTATTTGTCTAATATCTGATCGGCACGGTGGTATATTAAGTTATGTGGAGAACTTGCCTGCATGGCAAGAACCTTATGCATACCACCCTTACTGTGTGAGGCACTTTAAGGCCAATTTCCAGAAGGCACATCCCAATAAGGATCTACATGATTTGATATGGATGGCAGCAACAGACCACCAACAGCATAAATTCCGGAGGCATATGGATTCTATCAGGCAAGAAGACGAGACAGCCTATCATTGGTTAATGCGACATGACCCTAAAAAGTGGACATTGCATGCGGATGGTGGCAGACGATGGGGAAGTCTTACTACAAACGTGTCAGAGTCTTCAACGGGTTATTGAAGTCGGCAAGAGGATTGCCCATCACAGCCATGGTGCGGATGTTGTTCAAGCAGATGGCGGAGAGGTTTGTTCAACGGTCTGCAGCTGCAACGGAATTGATGGAGAGAGGTGTTGAATTTATGCCAGTGCCTATGAAGAGATTTGAGAAATACAGACGGCAAGCACATTGGCATTCATTTTTGCAGTATGATAACGAAAGAGGTATTTTTGAAGTTCGCACCGCTATCCATAATAATCGGGGTAATAATGTACATACTGTAAATGAATCTGTAAGGTTATGCTCCTGTGGGAAATGGTCCATCTACCACATGCCTTGCTCACATGCCATCAAGTGTTTTCAATGTGTTGGTTATGCGGAGACCAACTATGTTGATCAACAATATAGTGTTTCCAAGTACCTAAACACATATAGTGGTCAGTTGCAGCCTGTGGGTGCTGAGCATTATTGGCCTCCGGAACCATTTAAAATGGTGTGTAACAAGTCCTATTTGCGTAAAAGACAGGTGCAGAAGAGAACACGTATGCAGAACCAAATGGATGTTAGTGACACCGTTTATGCACGCAAATGTGGTATATGCTTGCAAACAGGACACGACCGTCGTAAATGTCCTTCAGCTGGTTTGGGTGGTAAAACTAATCAATCTTGTGATGGGTGTTTTTCTAGTGTACCTAACTACCCATGAGTTGATGTTGTAATAATTAGTTGTTATATCTATGTTGCAAGATTTATGAAATAAAATTATGCTTGTTAACTATTATTTGTACTTTCCCATTTTACCTATTTAAATAATAATTTAATAAAATTATCTGTATATTTATTATGTGTGTGTCGTCTTGTCGAACTGAAAAAGCTGACCAGCTGACATAAAGTTGTCTTGTCAACATCACGATATTTAACACGCAAAGTATAGCGCCATTAGATAGTCCGTTATGTGTGTGTTGTCTTGTCGAACTGAAAAAGCCAACCAGCTGACATAAAGTTGTCTTGTCAACATCATGATATTTAACACGGAAAGTATAGTGCCATTAGATAGTACGTTATATGGGTGTTGTCTCGCCTATAAATAATGGGCTCATTGTAGTTATGTTGTGTGCTCAAAATTTACTAAAAGCAAATATTTTATTAAAGGTATGATTTTTTTTACTAAAAGCAAATATTACACAAATGGCTCAACCTCTTCGTCCACCAAAGTGCAACTGTGGAAAAGAATGCTTGATGCAAAATTGTTGGGAAGGTGGTGAAGTTGGACGCCTCTACTGGCACTGTATGAACCAGTTTTACAAGGTTCTCGGCGAACCTATTTGTGATTTTCAAGAATGGGTTGATGAACCATGTTATCAGGAATGTTACAGAGAACAACTCCAGTTTCTTCATAATATGTGTTTAAGACAACAAGAACATGAAAAAGGAAGCAATAGAATTATTGCAGACTTGAGGGAGAACCTGAAGGAGGTGGGAGAAGAAAAATGGAAAACACAATGGAATTGTGAAGCACAAAAGGATCGAAAAAAATATAAACTGGAACTTGCGGAGGTGAAGGCGAAACTGAAAGAGGTAGAAGAAGAAAAAGAACAACTGGAAGAACGATTTAAGTGGATGGAGAGAATAAATAGCAATCGGGGCTAAACATTGGCATATATGTGTTTAGTGTATTTTTCATATTTCATGTATTTTTATTATATTGGCCTGCTATATTTGTGTTTGTACTGTAGTAATGTTTTCCTTGTGTGTTGTACTAAATTTTGTTTTAAGTAAAGTAGAAGTTAAGTTTAAGTGCTTGTATTGTACTAAATTTTATTTTATGAAACTATCAAACGAATGGAGAACTAAAATAAGTAATGCGCATATTCGATTAAATAATATTGTTAATGTATACAAAAATATTATTTACACCATGTCAATGTGTCCCGCATCCGGTGTGTCTCAATG